>NC_061120.1:33321326-33571905 GCF_002878395.1 Capsicum annuum | reverse complement strand
GGGGGGGATATGTCTTTTCAAAGAATTTTTACTTTTGATTTAAGTTAAAATATCACATTTATTTTAACGTTAATAACTTTTTTTATTGCTTGAAATAATATACACGTGCAAAACACGTACACTAAACTAGTATATATTCAAAGTGTGAAGGACTTTAGAAATGTCGTTTGAACTTTTTGCCCTTCATTAAAAATTTTTGTTTTAGAAAAAATCATCTTTTCACTATTTTTTCTTAATATTTAAAAGTTGAAAATTAATTAAATATATTTATGGTAAAACCTTTTCTTATTAGAAGTCATAAAAATTAATGGCAACTAATACTTTTTCATTAGTTTAAGAATTTTAAATCAACTAAATTTGATTTTAAGAAGATTTGAAAAATCTAGAAATAAATATAAAAGCGTTGGAATAAGAAAAATGCAAAAAATGATCCACCAGTTACTTGAAACTTTTGATGGTAAAATATAAACGTGTTTGCACTAAAATATATGTTTATGTTTACATTATTATATTAAAGTGTGAAGAAAATCTTTGAAAAGTGATTTAAACTTTTATAATTCATTAAAAATGAAGCAATAAATAAAATTATTTAATTTTAAATAATCAAACGTTACACGTGCGAGATACATATTGTTAAATTAGTATATATCTGTGTGGAAAGGTAGTTCTTGCGGTGAAATCCCCCATTTAACTAGTCATGCATAGTACTGGAACGCCTAATTATCTAACAAATACATCTAATTTTTTGATAATTTCCTTGCATGTATCTGCAAGAGTTGCTTCAGCACAGAATAAGAAAGGGTTTTTCTCAACGCTTAAATGGTTTTGAGTTCATGTTCTTGTCAACTTTAATAAAATCAAACCTAACGGAATGACGTTCATAAAAATGATCTTCTTGATCCCTGTACTATGTCGGTTTTGTAAGTTGAATACTTTTACTTACATGTTTATCATCTGAACCCCTGAACCCACTAAAAAACAATACTTTAAACCCTTTTTCGGCAAGTGTAACACACTCTCCCCCACGTCAGCTGCCACGTCTGCACGCCTGACACGCCTACCACGCCATTTTTTTTTTAAAGTATTACATTAAATTCTAAGTCATTTTTAAATGCTACATAATAAATTAAATATTAAAATTAATTTAATTAAATAAGAAGAATTTATAAATTGTAGAAAATTTTGAATAATCATATTTTTATTTTTGCTCACAAATTAAACATCAAATCCATTCCAAATAATTAAAATTCTTCTCCAACTAATTTAAAATTTTAACTATAAATTCATATATACAAACATAATAAATTTTTTATTTTTAAATTTGAATATTTTTAACAAATTCACAAAAAATTTAATTTTTTTCAAGCGAAATTCACTAATTTTTTTCAATATTCACTATCATTCACTTTCAATTTAAATTTAAATTTTAGTCCCCAAAAAAAAAATGATTTCAAATTTAAATTTTAATTCAAAAATGAAAAGAATTGAATTAAGAGGGAAAATTAAAATAAAAAATAAAAAGTGAACGGGTGTGTGTGAGGGGGGGGGGGGGGGGGGGGTGGGGTGGGAGGGGCTGGGTGAGGGGTCGGGGGTGGGGATGGGATGGGGGGGAATGGGGAAGGGATTTTTTTTTTTTTTTTAAATTATTATTTTTATATTTAAAAAAAACAAGATGGAGGAAAAACAAATTCTTTTTTTAATTTTAATATTTTTTTACAAGGTTTAGAAAATTATTTTGCCTAACTTTTTAATTTTTACTTTTCGATCAATAACCCTTCACATAAAATTAAATGTAACCCTCACCTTTATTGTAGCTTTTCCCTTTCTTACAGCTTTTTTCCACTTTCTTTTTTCCCACTCCTCCAACCAAAAAGAAATCTTGATTACCTCTCATGCTGTCACGTGATGCCACCATCACCAAGACATGTATATACTTATTTTATTTCTTAAGTTTATATTTATTCAATAATATAGTACTTCCTCCGTTTTAAATTATGTATTATCATTTTTTTTAATTCGTCTCAAAATAAGTGTTGTCTTTCCTTATTTGACAACTTTGTAAAGGTATAATTATCCTTTTACCCTTATTGATCCATTTAATTAAAAAAAAGATATTGACACATTTTTTGATAAAGGATAATTTGATAAATTTTACCAAGTCTTCTTTTATTTTTTAAACTCCGTACCCGATCAAATAACGACACATAAAGTGGGACGGAGGAAGTATTTGTTTATATTGTAGTATATAAATATATTATTCTCTGGATTCTGATTCAGATATGTTTCTTTTTATTTTCTTAGTGAAGAATTCTGTTAGTAACGTACAAGAATGGGAATTTCCTCCGAATTCCCTTTAATTTATGCATGCTGAGGCTATCATATCTTTTGAAATGTATTTGAGTTATCCAGAACAATTGAAATTTAACAATACAATTTAACCAAAAAATAAAAATAAAAATTAACAATTCGATAACAACACTAGGGTCGTTTGGTTGGGAACAAGGTACTCCAAAATAATTTAGCTAATCTCGAAATAAGTTATTTTCCTATCATATAAATGGTTAGATAACTAATTTTGGGACTAACTAATACCTCCAACCAAATGTAGAATCATTAATCCTTCATTTTATCTCGAGATTATTATACCTTATTCATCACTTGCACGAAACAACCGCTAAGTATAGTCCCACAAACTGAAATCCAGAGAGAATAAAATGCACATAATCCTTACCTCAATTTCAGAATTCACATATAACAATTTCACAAATAAAAATAATCATGTTTATAGTACTTTATATTGTATTGATAGTACAAGAATCAAATTATTCCTTTATTTCATTTTATATGATTTTTTTTTCATTTTTAGCCTATTAAAAAAAATAACACTTTCATATATTTCTAAAACAACTTAATTCTAAACACTCATTGTATTATTACTAAAGATGTATTTTTATAGCTATTGAAATATTATGAAATATTTTAGATTATACGTTTTAAGATTTTTTTTTTTCTTTCAATTTTGTGTTCAATCAATAGTAGCACATAAAATAAAATAAAAGAATTAATATATAAGCAGTTTCTCTATAACAATCATTTTTTATAATATTTTAGTATAACAATGAAGTTTTATTTGAAATCAACTTTCTTAAAATAATAATCTGTGATTATTACCATAACATCAATGAATTAGGATAAACTAAGAGTGGCACGCCTACTAGGAAACGTGCAAGAAACTTTCAAATCTATGTTTATGTTGTGTCATATTACATGTTCGTTATTGTCTATTCACATGATATATAAGAGGCTTAGAGGGGATTCTGGGAGGGTCAGGTGGCGGAAGTTTGTCTGTGATAATGTAGGAGCTCATCGATGGAGTTTTATTCTTTTCGTTGGACTACATGGGAGATTGCTTCCAAAGTCTATTGGGATTCAATCTTTTTTATTTATTGGGATTAAATATTTATTTCTTGTTGAGATTTATTGTGAATATTTATTCAATTATTTTGAGTATATTTTAGGTACGTATTAGATATTTTTTTCTTTTTTCTATGTACAATATTTTTTTTCCTTTTATTATGTAGGATTATTGTATTAAATTGACTATAAATAGGGATATTTTGTACAAAGAATTCATCAAGTAATAAGAAGAAAATTTTTATATTTTGCTTTATTTATTTTTGCATAATATCAGAGGAGGTTTTTAAATTTCAGTCCTTAATTCTTTTTTATCGTTTTTTTAAGATGTCTGATGTTGTATCATTCTCAAAATCACCTTCTGTTGTTAACACTTTAAATCTGGAAGAAGTGATAGTGTCCCTGCAATCAATATAGTGGATTCTTCATATGCTTTCTACATGCATACTTCTGATCATCCAGGTATGAACCTAGTTTTCATCAATCTTTGATGAAAGAAGCTATGATGGATGGAGAAGGACAACTATTATAGCTCTCTCAGCAAAAAATAATATAGGATTCATTGATGGATCCCTAACATATCGTAATGATGATACATAACTTCGAAGAATTTGGTCAAGATGTAATGATATGGTTCTATCCTAGTTATTAAATTCTCTTTTCAAAGAAATTGCTAAGTGTAATACCCCATACCTTCTTAACTTAAATTCATCCCTAGAATGTTAAGGGATAGCCTCCGAAATGAATACTATTTATTTCATGGAGAATTCTTCAGATTTAGACTTCCCATTGCATGAGAAATTGAATAAAATTTCCATCGATACCAAATTCGCCTAAATCCGACACTCGGTGAAGGAGTTATGACTATTTTATTTTTCAGTTGTAAAACACCCTCATTTTGATCAGTAGCGCGTCGCGTAGAGAGTTTAAATAACGATTGTCAATTTTCAGTGGCCCTCTATGCTATTGGCGCATTGCGGAGAGGGCCAATTTCCCATTCGTTAATTTTCAGAGGTCCAGCGTGATAATGACGCGTCGCGCCATGTGCAAAACTGGCACTCCAAAGGGGCACCACGATGGCTCTGCATTGTGGAGTCTACCCAGTTTTCATTTGTCAATTTTTAGTGAGCCATCGCAATAATGGCGCGTCGCGGTGGCTACCCAGTTCGAAAAAATATGTGTTTTTCAATCCGTTTAATTATTAAAAAATGGGTACTTTGGTCATTCTCCCAGCCCCTAATCCGTCTTAAACAGTGAATTAAATCCCTTCAAAGCACTTTACATCCACTTTTCATCAAATCTCTCTCAAGCAAAACCCTAGCTCATCAAAACTTTCTCCCCAAGAAATTTAAATTCTTCCATTAATTCTTCAAAGAAATTCAAGATTGAGGATCCCCAACACAAGAACTCTAGGAATTCATCTTCAAAGCATTTATAGGAATCCAAGATTCAAGCTTTTCATCAAAAATCATCAATTAAGGTATGTGGGGTTATGAACAAGGATACTCCTTTCATCCTTGTGTCCAAAACTTATTTTAATTACAAACTTACTAAATTTTATTTGAGTTTTCATGAAATTCAAGTTAGGGTTTATACCCATTATTGTTATTTACAAGCTTATGATATTTTCAATGATTTAGAAATTGAATTCCATGCTTATGTTCATATTTTCATGCATATTGCTGAAATTTTCAGATTTTGAGTTGTTGTATCAATATTTACACTATGAAGCATGATTATTATGATTTAATATGAGAATGATGTATGGGTTACTACCCTAAGATTGAATAGTATTAGTTCAAGAAAGATGATGTTTTAAGCATCTTATGAGCAGATTATTTTTAATTTTTCAGAAAAACTTTGATCTTTTGATCATTGGTTTAGCTTTGAAATCCACTTTACAGATTAGTACAGTTTACAAAACTCAGATTAGATTTATTTACAGATTTACTCATATAAATGCATAATTGGTTTTTCATATGAACCCTTATGTTAGTTTTAAAAAGTGGATTTCCAATGGTTTGAGCATGCAGATTTAAGAGGGAGTAATATTTAGCACCGAGCAGAAAGTGTGGGATTAGCGTGTCCTGTCTTCCACAGAACTACGAGCCAACGTAGGAACTGATTGAGATTATTTCTATTTATATGGATGACAGATTTAGCTTGTGATTGATCACCTGAATTAGGTTATACTCCCTGGCAAAAGTATGACACCTTTCCCAACGTAAGGTTTCTTCCTTAGTAGGTCAAGACGTTGGACTCCATGTTAGCTCACATGGTTTATGTCGGTTAAGAGAAAGAACAGTTTTTAAAAAGAATTCCCTAACAGCAAAGATTTTCAGAATAAGTTTTTAGATTTTACTTAGCCTATATGGTTTGAGATTAAGAACATAATGCAAATTTCAGAACTAAGTGTAATGGCTCACAAGATTTACAGTATATGCTTTATTATTTATGATTTATGATCTTCAGATTTCAGATTTTACTCAAGCCTACGTGAGTCATTACATTTAGCATGCATGATTTTATGACTTGTGATGATATTGCTCACTTATTACATTCACTCCCATATACTCAGTACATCATCAAAGTACTGATCCACATATATGTCTATGTGCTACATTGTCTCATAATGTAGATTCAGGTGCTCAGCCTCAGTAGCGCGAGTGATTTTCGAGCATCTCATCTACATCTCTGCAGTTGGTGAGTACTCATAGTTCGGGTACTTAACTATTCATATTTTCAGTTTATTAATAGATGTTTTCGTGTTCATTTCAGACAGTTTGAGTCAGCTGGGGCCCTGTCCCAGTGACTCTCTAGATTCAGTTAGTAGAGGCTTGTCGGACTACTAGATTTAGTTTTAGATCTCAATTACAGTATTCAAATTTTCAGTATTTATTTTACTAGACTTTTGAGATTAGTATGATTCAGATATGCCCAGATAATTTAGAAAGTTTCTGCATTTATTATAATTTTTCATTCATACCTTTCCGAATTTGAGATTCAGATTTAGAAAAAAGCAGTCAGGGTTAGCTCAGAACTACTTGTAGTTTGAAGCATCGTGTGGCATTTCGGAAATCAAATTTCGGGGTGTTACACTAAGTCTATTTTGTGTTCTAAAAGTGTCAGAGTGTTGTGATTTGACCTAAAAGATAGATTTGGTAGGCTAACAGTGCTAAATTTTTTCAACTTCAAAAAAATTTAAATGTATAGTTTAAGAAAATTTTAATATCTCTACTTATTTTTTAAAAATAAAACTCTATGGGATGAGTTAGATGCACTAAATACATTCTCTGAATGTACTTGTGAGTGTAAATGTGAAGAAAAAAAAAGATGCAAAGGCTCATCAAAATGAGAGACTTCTTCAATTTCTCATGGGTCTTAATAACACTTTCATAGGTGTTAGGAGTAATATTTTAATGTCTTCCCTTCTATCTAGTATTGGTCAGGCTTACTTCCTTGTTATTCAAGATGAAAAGAAAAGAAAAACTCATGCCGCTCTTACTTATTTAGGAGAATCAGTCTCTTTCTTTGTTGGTAATAGTACAAAAAAGAGGCTTAATGAATATAAAACTCAAGTTGAAAATTCTATCAAGAAAAATTCTCGGATGTGCAATTATTGTAAAAAAATAGGACATGACATTTACCACTGTTATAGGATTCATGATTTTTCCTTTTATTTTAAATTCACTAAATCTAAAAAATATCAAAAAAAATTTGTCGCTAGTGATGTTTTTAACATAGAAAAAAATTTCAACAAACTACAGAGAATGTCACAAATTTGAACTCTTTAATCTAAGATAATATTGCACGACTCTTGCAACTTTTTTAAAAAATAAATTAGAAAGATGTAGAAAGTGTAGATGCATCTGCAAACATTACATGTGTTGGTATAGCTAAGTTCTTTAATTCTTCTCCTTGTCTGTTTACCATTGACAATAATTCTTACATATTAGATAATGAAACATCCGAGCACATGACTTTTGATAAAAAATATTTTAAGTTTTAATCTTCTTCATAAACATGTAACAGTAATTCTCCCCAACTCTTACAAGGTCAAAGTTACTTATTCAGGATCTATTTCTCTCCTACATAATCTAACTTTACAAAATGTTTTTTATATTTCATATTTTAGGTTTAATCTAATTTTCATTCATAAGTTGTGTAAATAACTTCAGAAAGTTATTTTTTTTACCCCTAACACTTCTTTCATGTTGCAGGGTCCTTCACTGAAGAGCCCTCAGGTGCTTGGTAGAGAGCATGAAGGTCTATATATTCTCAAATCAAGTCATTCAAAAATTTCTACTAAGAGCCTATCTAGTTTTAATCTTCATATTCTTTTCTAGTTCTTTAGGAGATAAATTTACTTCTTGTTCAAGTTATTTTGATTTTAATATAAAGAAAAAACTATGGCACTACAAATTAGGACATATGCCAAGAAATAATATGAAGAAAGTGTTTTCAAATTCTGCATTTTATTTAAAATTTTCTTCTTCTTATGTTATTTGTCCCATATCAAGACAATCTAAGCTATCTTTTCCTTCTAGTATTATTTCAACTAAACTTGTTTTTGATCTAATACATGTTGATACTTGGGGACCTTGCAAAGCTACTATACATGATGATTTTAAATACTTTCTTATGATTGTTGATGATTTCAGTAGAGCTACTTGGACACATCTTCTGAGTACTAAGTCTAATGTTTTTTTCATCCTTCAATCTTTTTTTATATGGTGGAAAGGCAGCTTAATTCTAAAGTTAAAATTATAAAAACTGATAATGTTTTTGAGTTAGCAAATGAAAAAGTACAATCTGATTTCTTTCTTTTCAAGAAAATTATTAATCAAACAACTTGTGTTTAGACTCCACAACAGAATAAAATAGTGGAGAGAAAATGCAAGCATTTATTGAAAACATCAAAAGTATTTTTATTTTCAATCTCATCTTTCTATTAGTTATTGAGGAGAATGTCTTTTACCTGCAACTTATCTCATAAACAGATTTTCCTCAAAGTGTTTTGAGTTTAAAAATTCCTTCTGAAGTTTTATTCAAGAGTAAACCATCCTATGATCATCTAAAATATTTTTGATGCTTATATTTTGTATCTACTTTATTTGTCAATAGAACTAAATCTAATCCTAAAGCAACACCTTGTGTTATTATAGGATATTCCTATGAAAAGAAGGGATATAACATGTTAAATTTGCAAACTAAGAAAATTATAATTTCAGGAATGTTATTTTTCATGAAGAATATTTTCTTTTATGTCACTATCTGCTTTTCCTTCTACTATATTTTCTTCTGATGTGCCGAATTCTTCTACTTCTCAATCATAATCTTTTCTTCCTTCATTAGATTATTCTACTAGTTATGAATCTACTCCTGATTCATTAGTTTTATTCGTTACTATGCCTCAACTTCCATCAAGTTCCAGTGATGTGCCATCCACTAACTTCACATCTGATATGACTCCAAGTTCTCCTCAACTACTATTGCTTAAACTATACTAAGAAAATTATCTATAACTCATAAGAAACCTAATTATTTGGAAGATTATATTTGTAGTGCTCTTTACCTTACAGATGTGACTGCTATCTATTTTCTCAGTCATGTTACTCCTAATTTCTAATCTTTTAATGTTTTATTTTCTAATAATCAAGTCATAATCAACTCTATTACTAGTATACGGGAACCTGTTAATTATATTTAATTAACACACGGTTCAGGTTGGCAAGAAGTCATGAATAAAGAATTTGTAGCTTTACAGTTAAACAACACATGTAATGTTATTATTGTTTCTGTTGAAAAGAAAGTACTTTCTTCTAAATGGGTCTATAAATTCAAACAGAACTTTGATGAAAGCATTGAAAAACTAAATGCTCGATTGATCATTAGAGATGATGTACAGAGAAAAGGTATTGATTATAATAAAACTTTCTCTTCAATGGTCAAGATGACTACTATCATGTGTATTTTAGCTATTGTATTGAAGAATACTTAGGGAGTTTTTCAATTATATGTTAATAATGCTTTTCCTTAGATCTTCAGGAAGAAGCTTATATGAAATTTTCATCTGGTGTTACACCACCTTTTTCAAATCATGTTTGTTTGCTAAAGAAATCTATTCATGGGCTTAAATAAACATCTAGACAATGGTATGTTAAGATTATTTTTGCTCTTAATTTTAAGGGTTTCAGTCACTCCTTCAATGATTATTATCTCTATTTTAAGAAGTTTGGTGATTCTATCTCTATTATAGCAGTGTATGTAGATGACATATTGTTGATAGACAATAATGAAGGTGAACTACAAGCTTTAAAATTATTTTTAGATAAGGAGTTCAAAATCAAGGATCTTGGTCCTTCGCATTTTTTTCTTGTCATGGAGGTCGTTCGAGAATCTACAGAGATCTTATTTCAAGAAAAAAATTTACACTAGATTTATTTCAAGAATATCATTTATCTCTTATTTCTTCTTCTTTGGATCATAATGTCAAACTACAGGCTAATCAAGAAATTCCTATTCAAGATCCTACTTTATACAAACATTTATTGGGTAAACTTAATTGTCTAATACATATAAGACCTGATTTGTCATTCACAGTGCAATATTTGAGTCAATATATACAGGATTCACGTGAATCTTATTTTAAAACTACATTACGAGTGCTTCGCTATCTGCTCACTGATCCGGGTCCTGGTATATTCATGTCTACTTTATTTTTTTGAATTGATGGCATTTTGAGACTTCGATTGGGGTACATGTTTAAACTTACGAAAATCAGTAAGTGGATATTATATTTTTCTTGGTTTCTATCCTGTTTCAAGAAAATCAAAGAAACAAACATCCATCTCTCTCAGCTTAGATGAAGCTGAATATCGCTCTATGAGAAGGTCGTAGCTGAGTTTACTTGACTATTCGCCTTTTCGAAGATTTTGGTATCTCAATTTGTTTACCAGTACCTCTTCATTCAGACAATCATGTTGTCATTCATATTACAAAAATTCAGTTTTTTATGAATGGACAAAGCATGTTGGAATTAACTGTCACTACGTCCGTCAACAGTACCTTCCCAAAGTAATCTCACTATCGTATGTAAAATTTTCTTCCCAACTCACTGATATATTCACTAAGTCGTTGATGAGGCCTTTGCATGATGAACATCTCAGTAAGTTGAGTGTCTCTTTCGTGCCTCCAACTTAGGGGGGCGTTGGAATTCAATATTTTTTTTCCTTTATTGGGATTCAATATATTTTCCTTGCTGGGATTCATTATGAATATTTATTCAATTATTGTGAATATATTTTTTCTATATACTAGATAATTTTTTTTCTTTTTTAGATGTATGTAATATTTTTTTTCTTTTATTATGTACGATTATTGTATTAGGTTGGCTATAAATAGGGGTATTTTTTACAAATGATTCATCAAGTATAAGAAGAAAAGTTTCATACTTTGCTTTGTTTATTTTTACAAAGCCAGGTTAGCACGATGAAAATATGTGGAAAATGTTCAATGTCCTTTGTGTCATATTGACACACTGTTTGAATGGTGATTTTTCATGGTATGATATGGTATGGTTATTAAGGGAACTATGCTCGTTTTGATTGTTTCTTAAAATGTATGGTATGGTATGGTATGATTTAATTTCATGGTTTGATAACCATGAAAACCCTCACTTTATGTAATCACCAATTTGGTGGTATTCCATGGTTTTTTTTTTTCAATTATATCCTTATTTAATATTATAAAATTATATTTTATCCTTTACCTTATATTATTTAACTCTACCTCCTACACCTCCCCTTCCCCCTTTCCCCCATCCTACCCTGTTCAAAAAAATTATTGTTTAAATTTCTTTTTAAAGTTTTTAAAAAAATTTCTTATCCCACCCCCTACCCTGACTCTGACCCCATCCCTTATCAAACCTCCACCCCAATTTTTTTTAAAAAAATTATTTTTTAAAAAAATTTCAAAACTTTTTCTTACCCCACTCTTACCCTCCATCTCCTACCAGCCTCCCTGCACCGACCCATAAAAAATATATTTTTTAATTTATTTTTTTAAAAAAATTCTTATCTCACCCCTACCCCTACGCTCGATCCTCCACTCCACTACTCCACCCCAAATATTTTTTTTAATAAAAAGTTTATAATTTTTTCTTATCTCACCCCCTTAGCCTATTCATTCTCATTGTTTTGTGTTAAATATATGCAAATATTTTTAGAAAATATTTTTCTATTTGTGTAACGAATACAAGAAAATAAGTAAGAAATCATTTGTTTTTCTAGATTGTTTTTTTTTTGTATTTCAAACCGAACACACTCGTAGCATACACAAAAAATGCATTCAAACTTTGTACTTGTCATTGGTGGTCATGTTTCAAAACACTAAAAGAAAATAAAATTTGTTGTTATAAAAAATGAATCCGATTACATTTATTTTGATCTACTCTTGTATTAATTTTGTTAAAATTTACATGAATTTAACAACTTAATACATGACATCCTTTATGACAGATTAGTAGGAAAAAAATTATTTTATTAATAATTATTAATAAATTTAACATTTATAATAATTAAGAGCATTTTAGTAAATTTGTCAGTCACGATACAGTACCATACTATCGAACCAAACAATAAAACTGTTATTAAACAGTAGTGGAGGATATAGTCCATCCAAATAAGCAATTGTACTGTACTGTACAATACCATACCATACTATATGATTTCGTACATTATAAAATCATGACAAACCATCATCCAAACAAAGTGTGAAAGGGAGGTTATTAAGCATTTGTTCTTTTGATGTGATTTTTCAGCATTAATCTATAACAAACTCTTAGTATGACAAGGAATTACTAGAGTTGTAATAGGCTGACAGGAGGAAGAAAGATGGGCTCTAGCTCACTGTAAAGGCCATAGTGCAACTGCTACAGTGTACAGAATGTCCTTAACTAGCTTTTAGGGGTGTCAAAATGAACCTAAATTGAGTTGACCCGCTCAATCCGTCCATAACTTAATGGGTTGGGTTTAAGATAATTTGCTATTGGGTAAATCTAAACTCATTAACTCTCAACCCATTTTCAATTTGGGTTCAAATGAACCCAATCAATCTCTACTTTAACCTATTTAATAGAAAAATTATTTTCTTAATGAAAGTATGGAAAAAAGTCACCTCACCACCACCTTACCCCAACCTCACCACAAGCAAACTTATCCCACCCCCACCCCACCCCGCGTCCCTTAAATAAATTATTTTTATTTTTTTAAAAACTCTTTATAAATTTTCTATCTTGTCACCACCCCAACTCATCCCCATTCCCCGCTTCCTACCTCGAACCCCCACCCCCACCCCCACCCTAAAAAATTTAAAATCTTTTAATTTTTAAAAACAAATAATTTTTTTTGAACAAAAAAATTAATCTTACCCCAACTCCCATCTCTCCTTACTCCCTACACCCCCACACCCTCCTCCCCTATACGACATATCCCCACCCCTCCCCCCCCCCCCCCCCCCCCACCCCCCTACCCCCCCACCCCCTGCTCGCTCCTATTTTTTTTTTTTTAAGAAAAAATATATATTTTTTTTAAAATTAATTATTTTTTTAAAAAATTGATCTCACCCCCATTCTAAAAACCACCCCTCCTGCCCCCGACCTCTTACCCCACACTCCTTCCTAAAAAATAATTTTTATTTTTTAAAAAATTAAATTTTAAAAATATATTCTTACCCCACTCCACTCCCTACCCGCCCACCTAACTTTCAAACCCATTCAAATTTATTTTCTTTACAAGAGATAAATATTAATATTTTAATATTTTTAAAATTAAGCTGGTTATATTGGGTGGGTGAAGACCCAACTCGATTTTTACCCATTTCAATCCAAAGTGAATTTGGGCGGTTCATGATCCAACTCGATACCTAATTCAACCTATTTAATATCTTCAATCACGACCCAACCCACCCATTTGACACCCCTACTAGCTGCTATACTATGTTTGATGTGATAGAAATTAGAGGATCTTCAATCATAAGAAGAGGACTGAACAGGTGTTTACTCGTATGATTGTTTAAAGTCTCCAAGTGTGAGGCTTTATAAAAATTAATTTGTCTAGAAAAATGATTGAATTGAATTTATATCTGTAAGGATAGTTTGGTTGGGAAATAAGTTATAATAAGATTAGTCATTCTAGGATTAGTTATACTGAAATTAGTTATTGTGAGATTACTTAATCTGATATTATTTTCTAATGGTTGTTTAACTTGTGGTACTAAAAGTAATATGCATGTGTTCTTCTAAGAATAGATTGTTTGTTTACAAAAATACTCTTCACACATTTAATATTTAAAAAAAAACTTTTATCTCGCACATAAATAAAACTCCACAACTCTATTAAAACAATAATCTATTTAAAATTTGAATCAAAACAAATATTGTAAACTCAAAAATAAAATAAAATTCAACACTATTTTTAAAAATGTGAATAAATCTGTAACAAAAATATATATGCTAATTATTTATAAAAAAAAATAACTGATTTTAGAAGTGGCTTATTCAAGCACTTTTTTAAATCTTTAGGTATTGAAAAGAAAAAAATGATTTTGTACATTTTTTTAACTCTTTTTTTTAAATTTAAATAATTAAATTAATATTAATAAATCTACAATAAACATTGTAACATAATGAATTGTTTTGAAAGGTTAAAAAAAATTAAAATTAAAAATAAATAAACTAGCCTAACTTAATTCACGGTGCAGATCCAATTTCCTATTTTTTCTCCATATCCTCACCAATCACTCGCCCACTAATTATCAGTTAATTGTATGACTACAACCATTCAAATAAATAATTTGTGAAGCGGCTTAACTTTTTCATTTTCTGTCTTCTATTGAAAAAAACTTTTCCTTAGCCTTTCCAATCAATTTCTACTTTCACATATGAAGAGCTCCAAATTTCTTATTCTAGTATCATTGGTTGTCTCAATAGTGAGCAGCCTTGAGCCTATGAAGGAACTTACAATTTATATATATATATGAAAAGTGATAATCAAAGAATATGGAGGATAATCTTATCATTTTATGACTTTATTCGAAGATAAATTATGTTGAAATTATTCATACCATCCAAAGAATGGATTAACTTATCCCTGTATTATTTATTAGTCTCAAAATAACTTATTCCAAACTTGACAATCAAATAAGACAGTAAAATTTTTACTAAAAATTACATAAAAGCACAACTTAAGTATCACTTATTACATAAAATTCCAACTCTCAAAACATATTACAAAAATTTCATTTTTCTTATTCTCTCTCTAAAAATACATATACATAGCATTATCAAAATTAACTCACGGTGTTTCTCCTTGGAAGAAGCCTACAATCAAGGAGCAGTTACCATTTTTGAATTTGAGTCGAATTCTGCCTCTTTCTGACAATTCAATTTTAACTAAAACTCCTTTTAACATATTAAAATTATCATTTTTGAATTTAAATCCAATTTTGCTACTCTCTGAAATTCAATTTTAACTGAAACTCCTTTTAACATTCTAAAATCGTAACATTAGAGGTTAGTAATTTTTTTTTTCTTGGTCTTAATTAAAATTTGGAGATTACGAACGGACAAGTTGTTGCATGTTGTTCATTTAATGATTTTTCATAGTAATGGAGTAAGTTTTTGATTTTCTATGTTCACAATTATAAAATGGATTTCTGGATTATACTTTTTTGTTTTCAAATTCGACTATTTCCAAGTTATATATTTACTATATATTACTTAGTAAATAGATTATTCTCCTTCTTTTAGTTCAAGATTAATTCAGTTAGAGCCTAATGAACCAACAAATCGGGTTGTTGGGTTCGTTCAGTTGTGATGAAAGGTCGAAAAATGAAATTAGAGAATTGTCAAAAAAAGCAAAAAAAAAAAGATGATACTGCACGGTCACGTCTACCAAAGATTTTTCTATTTTTTTTTTTTTTGAATGTCATTGTTAATTTGTACTGAGATATTTATGTTATACCTGATAATGTGAGGTTTTCAAACTTTTAATTACTTGGAGATGGTTGTTAGTTCTGCGGTAGATTTTGAAATTTTTCTTCAATTTGGTCTATCTTTTAGAAGTTTTTCATGTGTATACATAACACTTGTTTGTATATGATAGGCATATACATACGTGCTGCCTTTTTCCTTTGAAATACAGTTATACCTATAGTTCATATACATATGTGATTCTTGTACGTTTATATATTAGTATCTATGTATGTGTTAACAATATACATTACTGATTATATGTTGTTGAACATATACATAAGTGAGTTTTGAATTATGTTTTTTTATATGTGTTTGAGGCAATGCACATTACATATGTATATGTTAGACATATACATAAATTTTGATATGTTGTTTGATGTGCATGGAATGCCACATTTTGTTATATGTTGTTATGAACATACATTACTGTTTATATGTTGTTGAACATATGCATGAATGGGTTTGAATTATGTATTGTTATGTGTGTTTGAGGCAATGCAAATTACATATGTATATGTCAGACATATACATAAGTTTTGATATGTTGTTTGATTTGTAATGAAATTCTCAGTTTAAGATACATCATATTGTTATGTATGTGTGTTAATAATATACAAAACATTACGCAACAAGAATGTGACAGTTTGTAAGTAATCTTTTAATTTTTTTTATCAAGTATTACTAATGATGTGTTATATTAATTAATGTTGTTCTTTGTATGCAGGTCAGGAACTGTGGAGTGTTCGTTGCTGGATATGCAAAATACCTAAGTGAAGAAATGGATATGCCTTCAGTGGATTTTGAAGCAGAGTACCATCATATGCGATGCGCGGCACTCATTTGAAATTACGGTCTTTAGAAAGTAAAGAAAGGTTATGTCAGTGACATGACGACCCCCCAAGACCAAGAACAAAAAGTGTCTATCTACCCGATGAAACTGAATAGTTAGCGTTTAGTAGTATTTAAGATCATTATGGTGAAGACTTTATATTTCAGTGGACTTTTTAGGAATCTAAAATTTAAAACTAATATTAGTTGTTTGTTATGAAACACATTTGACATATGTTTTTGAATTATAGTTTGAATGATGAGGATGAAAAATTATATTCATTATTATTGTGTTGTACATTACCTATTAAATTTTGCGTATGATAATATATACACAGATATGTACTTTTTCAAGTGTATATGAAAAACAAATAATCTGTATTGTTTTTATGTGTGGATATGTTTACATATACATAGCACATTATAAAATTTAATAATATATGTTGAAAAATATGCTTAAATGAGTCAAAGTTTATATCCACAGGTTATGTATGTTAGCTAATATACATAGCTGAAGTTTACATCGATGCAAATATAAAATTTTCAAGTGTATAAAGAAAATGAATAAACTAAATTTTTTTAATAGTGTATATATTTACATATACATAGAACATCATAACGTAGTAATATATGTTGGAGAATATACATGAACGTACATGTAATCTTACCTAATAAACATAGGTGAGTCAAAGTTTACATATACAAGTTATGTATGTTAGCTAATATACATAGCAGAAACAAACAAAAAAAATAAAATAAATCAACCTAAAATTTTAAACTGAAGTAAACTCAAACTTATTTCAACGCATTAATAAAAAACTATAACATATCAATAAAGTAATTTATAAATAATTAATAACACAAAATCAATTATTAATAGTCAATAGTATAGAAAAACAATAAGTTAGTTCGAGAGTATATGAAAAATCAATAACACGTGTTTTTTTCGATTTTACAACGACTATATGTTTAAATATACAAATCACAGATTATATTGAAACTATGTATGTTAAATGATATACATTAATGTATATTTAATTTACATAATACAGATAAATGATTTAAAGGCTATATATACAGGTTATGTATGTTAGCTAATATACATAACTGTGTGACATACTAATTACAAATATTACTCAAAGTGACCTAGCGTCCACATAAACAATACAAAAAAAAAAAAGTAACACTGAATTTCAAAACGGAAGTAAACTAAAATTTATTTCAACGAAAAAATATGAAACTGAAACATATCAAACAAGTAATTCCTAAAAAAATGATAACAAAAATCAGTGATTACTCTCCATGAGTAGAGCAAAACAAAAAATTAGTTCTCCTTTGAAAAAAACATTACATGAACGCCTATTGTGCCCTTCATGTCCACATCGTCCACAACGGTTTGTTCTTGATGAAAGTGTTTCGTTGGATTTCTTCTTTCACCCCTTCTTCGATCTTCCTGGAAGTCTTTTGTATATCGGTGGCAACACTTCTTCCTCATCTACACTTTTCTTGACATCCCATCTTTCTTATCTGACATCGGAATGATTGAAACTTCGTATGTCTTCACCAATGTTTTTGGCCTGTGGTATTTCGAATAGTATGATCCAAAATGTTTTACATGTTTAGACTTCAACACAGATATAGTGTGAGCACAAGGTATTTGGTCTATTTGAAACCTTGCAAAGTTGCATGAGCCACTTTCAAGGTCAACAATGTATCTTCTCCCAGATTCGTACCGAATATATATATATATATATATATATATTCAACCACAGATTTTTTTTCTGAAAAAATAAATTTAATTCGTACATCAATAAAGAAGCCTTTTGGCAAATTGCTAGATATAACGTACATCAATATTTTTTCGCACTGTAATGTTTAATTCGTTAGCAATTGAAGAAATCAACCTCAAGTAACTTATCGATTCAGCAGCAACAATCCCTTCACTTTTATAATTTACATATTCTGTATCGATTCTCTATTGGCTGAATGCCTTAAAAGAATAGCAATATTCATCTTACAAAATTTCAATTGAAGTTTTTTCTTCAGAGCTATAATGAAATCAGTGTTTTGATTTGTTTTTGGGTGTTTAATTTCCGTATGTTTTTATTTTACTGTATTTGATTAATTTAAAATTTAAAATTCAGAAGTTGTTACATAAATTAAGGAAGCATTAATTCACTTAATTAATTAGTTGACTTAACAACATCCTTAAATCAAGGGAATACGTTAGTTCCTTTTTTAACAGCAGTAAAACTTTCAAATATACATAACAAGCTATGTATATGCATTTTTCTTATGTATGTTAAAAGGGAGAGAGAGTAAAGTAATTAATGAAAGTGGGATAGAATATAATTAGTTCTAAAAGATTGAAATTTATGTTATTTACATAAATTTTTATTCTGAAATTATTATTTTATTTGGAGATTGTTTGATATAATACCTTACACAAAACGAACCTAAATGCTTACGCTGGTATTAATCACAAGGTGTCGTGTAGACAGTGTTATTGTTAAGGACTAGTAGACGGGGATCTGTCCAGTGTGGCTTTATTTTTCTTTTGAGGACTGCTATGTAATGTTTTTGCTTTTTTTGGTAACAAAGTACTCTCTAAATTATTTTATTTGCTTTTTTTATTTAGAGTTAAAAGGACATAAATTGTAATTAATATTTTAAGATGTATTTTTTTAATTAATTAAAAAATTATAATTTATACTATTTTTTTTTTATAAGTTTTGAATATTTAAATTTTAATTATAAAACGTGAAATTAATTTAATTTAATTTTAAAACTTAGTCAAATTTTAAAACTTGCACATGGTGTTTATTGATCTAGAGAAAACATATGACAAAGTTCCTAGAGAGATTCTGTGGAGGTGCTTGGAGGCTAGAGGGGTGCCCGTGGCGTACACTAGGTCAATTTAGGATATGTATGATGGTGCGAAGACTCATGTGAGGACGGTAGGTGGAGATTCGAAGCACTTCAGAGTTTTGATAGGATTGCACCAGGGATCGACTCTTAGCCCGTTTCTATTTGCCTTGATGATGGATGTTTTGACGCGAAATATTCAAGGGGAGGTGCCTTGGTGTATGTTATTTGCAGATGATGTGGTTCTGATCGACGAGACTCGAGGTGGAGTTAATGATAAGTTGGAGATTTGGAGACAGACGCTTGAATCTAAAGGTTTTCTGTTAAGTAGAACCAAGACGGAGTACTTGGAGTGTAAGTTCAGTGATATATCGTAAGAAGATGGAGTGGTTGTGAAGCTAGACTCTCAGGCCATCCAGAAGAGGGAGAGTTTCAAGTATCTGGGGTCCATAATTCAAGGTAATGGTGAGATTGACGAGGATGTCACGCATCGTATTGGGGCAGGGTGGTTGAAGTAGAGGCTCGCTTCAGGAGTCCTTTGTTAAAAGAAGGTGCCCCCGAAGCTTAAAGGTAAGTTCTACAGAGTGGTAGTCCGGATGACTATGTCGTCTGGAGCGGAGTGTTAGCTAGTTAAGAACTCCCACATCCAAAAGGTGAAGGTGGCAGAGATGCAAATGTTGTGATGGATGTGTGGACATTCCAGGAAAGATAAGGCGATGAATGAGATTATTTGGGAGAAGGTAGGAGTTGCCTCGGTAGAGGATAAGTTATGAGAAGTGAGACTAGGTTGGTTCGGGCATGTGATGAGGAGGGCCCCTGATGCTCTAATGCGGAGGTGTGAGACTCTGGCTATGGATGATTTTAGGCGGGCTAGAGGTAGACCGAAGAAATATTGGAGAGAGGTGATTAGGCATGATATGGAGCAATTACAGCTTACAGAGGACATGACCCTTGATAGGAAGGTGTGGAGGATGCGGATTAGGGTAGAGGATTAGGGGGTGGGAGCGCGGCGATAGTAATAGGGCAGTGCTCTTTTGGGTCTAGAGTTTCTGGTTTGTAGTGTTGTGGCTATAATTTTTGGGGCTAGTGGTGTTGGCTTTTTGCATCCCGTACTAATTTATCATGCACTTATCTTTTGTGTTTGTTATACTATTAGTTTGTTTTGTGTACCATACTAGTTTATATACGCTTACTTTTTGTATTGGTTCTACTGTTATTGGTCCTAAGCCTCGGGTTTATCGGAAACAGCCTCTCTACTTTTCTTGAGGTAGTGGTATGGTCTGCGTATACTTTACCCTCTCCAGGCTCCACTAGGTGGGAATACACCGAGTATGTTGTTGTTGTTGTTGTAGTCAAATTAATTTATAAAAAATAAAAAAAATAAATAAAACAAATAAATAAATAAATAAATAAAGTAATTTACTTACCAAAAAACATGATTTGTATAACAATATTTGCAAAAACAATCAGAAAGTAACTGGACAATATCGATATACAAATCATTATAAAGATGCTTGACGATGCATATTAGTGGATACAAATTAAATCCTAGCCTCCGGTAAAATACAAACACGCAAATCCAGATTCACATGGGGTCCAATGGCTTGTTTTTGCTAGTTTCGTGAGGTGCATTGCAATTGAATAAACTATCAAAGTACAGCTGTACTATTAAAGATTGGTCAAAGTTCAAACTGGTATTTTGATTTAAAAAATTCTAAATTGGCAAGGCATATTACACTTTGAGATTCTCGTTATCTGTTAATGTAGTGTCTCATGCTCATGTAATTATACTCACCGAAGTAAGAGGCATATTATATAATTCCAGTGGATTGAACTTCCTTGGTCTCAACTAAGGAATTTAGCCAACATTTAGGCCGGTATGGCTCTAGGATTTTTTTTATTTTTTATTTTTTTTTACTTTATTCTAAAAATAATATTTGATCGTAAAAATTTTAAATACAACTTATTTTTATTTTTTCATTCCATTTCTCTCATAAAAATTTAAAAATAATTTAAATTTTTATTCAAGGTTAGACACAACTCCAACTTAATTTTTTTTTTTTGATTATTATGGCCAAACACCGACTTAATTTCATAACTGGAGAGGGTGTGACAATCCTTATATCGAATTTTAAACCTTGCATACTTTGACTGTTTAACTCCTATCTGTAGTTGTATTGTTGTTTTTATGGTCTGAAGGAGTGAGTGACATTAGGGGTGGACATTCAATTGGTTCCGATTGACTTTTGGATTTTCGATTGGGTAAAAGTGACAATCGAATCGAATTGAAATAAATTCGATACTATTTTGCAAATTCGATTCAATTTATTTCTATTTAGTTTTTCGACAGACACCTTCTGTGATATTTGAAGACGAAAACGATGATATTTAAAGACCCAGACAATGACTATAAACCTTTTGTGATATTTGTTTACTGAGCTTAGCATTAGCTTGAGTAGAACAACTTGATATTTGCTTACTACTCTGAGATCGAAACAATGATGAAGCTGGGCCAAACTCGTCGACTAAGAGAGACGACAAGAAGTCAGCGAGAGAGAGAGGTGTAAGAGACTGAGGTTTGAGAAGCGGAAATTTTGAGTGTGTGTCTGTGTCACAGCTAATAGTGATTAGGGTTGGTATAGGGGAAAATTTCATAACAAATTTAAACTCATAATTAGAAGTTTCATAACAACTGTTTTATAATTACCTGAAATAACAACTTGTATTTTGTATTTTAGACACTTTTTTCTATTAAATTACATATACAACGAGATTTACTGTCCTTGTTTTACTCAAATCAATTGAGTTAAATAAGAAATAATTATCCATGTATTGAAAGCCGTAATTTTTTTTCATGAATTACTCTTATTTAAAGCAGTCGATTTTTTTTTTCCATAAATTACTCTTACTTAAACTAGTTGATTATTTTTTCAAATCAGACTCAAGTCTGAAGATTATTATTTTCACGATCTTCAAAATTTCAAAATAAAACATCATAACTATTTTTTTCTTTCTTTCACTCTTTATATCTCTAACTTTTTTCTTGTTAGTTTTTTTTTTCATTTTTTTTATTTTTATTTTTTTTCTTTTTTCTTTTTTCTCTTTCCCCTTTATTTTCTCTCTTCTATTTCTCTTTTTTTTTTCCTTTTTTTTTTCATTTCTTATTTTTTTCCTTTCTCATGTTTTTCTTTTTCTTTTCTAATTTTAGTTTTTTTTTTTTGCTTTTATTTTTACACTTCTATTTCTCTTTATTCCTTTTTCACTTTTTTTTTGGATTTTTCTTTTTCATTTTTTTCTTTTTCTAATTTTATTTTTATTTTTTTATTCTTCTATCTTTACCTTTTTTTTTTTTTTTTAAATATCTATATCAGATATGCATATTCAAAAAATATACAAAATACATAAACATACAAATCTGTATATGTATTTACAGTAGAAAACATACATATATATATATATCTACATATATATTTATAGAAATACATATCTGACTCTTATGTATATATAAACATATAGGACACAAAAACAGATAGATAGATAGAGAGAGAGAGAGAGAGATAGATAGATAATCAAAAAAATACATGATACATATCTTAAACAGTAAAAAATACAAATAAATACATATGTTACCCTCTAAAATGACATAGAACAGTTCAAAGACAAATCCAACACCGTACAAAAATACATATGGATATGCATATGCATTTGTATATACAAAATACAAATACATGCACATGCCCCCCAAAAAAATTAGTACAATTGTGACATAATACATCTGCCTAATTGCGCTTAAGCTACATATTTCTTTTTTTTTTTTCATGTTGATACCACAAATATTCTTATGACAAAAATCTTGTGCTGCTCCTTTGGTAACATCGCCTTAATATATTCTGTATCTGATCATGTGAACTTTTATGATTATATATTATACTAATATGCTGGACATCAAAATACAGTATGTTAATATCCCAAGTTTAAAGAAAAATTGGTAAATACGCAGTAAAATATTTAGTTTTAGTTTTTCATCTGTGCTTGACTAAATACTTACATAGTAACTTACACTGCACACACAACAACAGTGCACAACCATACACAATACATTGATTTCACACATTCATACCCAGCAAAAACAATATACACACACTGCACAGACCCATGAACAACAAAAATAAAGTAGAAATTAAAAAAAATAATGAAGAAACGGAGAACAAAATTGAGAAAGAGGAAAATCTGATGTTCTTCTCACCGGAAGTCCGCTGGTTTTCGTCAATGGAAAATAGTGTCAGTGGAATCACTAATGTCACACCCCTTTTTTCGCTCGAGGGAGCCTAGTCAAAGAATTTTTTCAATTAAAGTGACGATTTTGAACAAGGATTATTTTATGGATTATTTTAATTAAAGAGTCGCCACTTGGCATTGAGTTGTGGTGTTCCAAGTCACCTTTTTGAATCCCTAATCAAAAGAAAATGACTCTTTATTGGTCTGTAAAAATAAAAGATCGGGTAAGGAATTCTGTTGACCGAGGAAAAGGTGTTAAGCACCCCTCAAGTCCCGTTGTTCCAGCACGGTCGCTTTTATTGACTTATACTTAAACTATTTTGCTAAATTATGTTAAGGGCCTAGGTTTGCTCATTTTTAATATCTAAAATTTGTCTATTATCTTATTTAAATAAATCGGTGAAAAGTTAATTTTAAAAAATATTTATCAAAGTGCATTATTGCATCTTTGAATTTTAAAATATCTTAAAAAGATACGTACGCCACATTCTTAATTGAGATGAAAATTTTAACAACAACAAACCCAGTGTATTCCCACAACATGGGGTCTGGGGAGGGTAAGATGTACGCAGTCCATACCGCTACCTCCGAAGAAGTAGAGAGGCTGTTTTCGATAGACCCCGGCTCAAGATCAGGATAATAAACAAGGAGATGGATGACATAACTGAGATAAAGAATAGGAATTAATAGAATAAAATCACAGGAATATGAAATATGAGAAATAAAAGCAACACGGAATAAGAAAAATAGGAACTAAGCAATAGAAAATAGGACACCCACCTAGTAGTGACATGCATTCACATCGCAAAGACACCTATGTACACTGCCCTATGAATACTAAATCCGTCTACACAAGAATTCTCCTGACTACTAGCTACAACCCACATACTAACACTAGCCTTCTACTCTAATCTCTTCCTATCTAGGGTCATGTCCTCAGTAAATTGAAGCTGCTCCATGTCATTTCTAATCACCTCCCTCCAGTATTTCTTCGGCCTACTTCTTATCCTCCTGTATCCATCCAACGCTAGCCTCTCACACCTCCGAACTGGGAAAACTGCGCTCCTCCTCATCACATGCCCAAACCATCTCAGCCTTTCTTCCTATATCTTGTCCTCTACCGAAGCCACTCCCACCTTATCCCAGATAATCTCATTCCTAACTCTGTACCCTTTAGTAAGCCTATACATCAATGCAACATTCTCATTTCTGCCACCTTCAATTTTTGGATGTGAACGTGCTTAAATGGCCAACACTCCGCTCTATATAACATGGCCGAATGAACTGCCACTCTATAGAATTTTCCTTTAAGCTTAAGGGGCACCTTTTTATCGCACAACACTCTCGAGGTGAGCCTCCACTTTATCCAACCTGCTCCAATAAAGTTAGAAACATCCTCATCAATCTCACCATCCCCCTAGATCATAGACCCAAGGTACTTAAAACTATCCCTCTTACACACATCCTGGGAGTCCAACCTCACCACCACTTCGTCCTCCTACCTCGAGTCACTAAACTTACATTCCAAATACTCCATATTGGACCTACTTAACCTAAACCCCTTAGACTCAAGGGTTTGCCTCCAAACCTCTAATTTTTTTATTCACACCCCCCCCGTGTTTCATCAATCAACACTACATCATCTACAAATAACATACACCAAGGCACCTTGCCTTGGATACTCCGTGTCAACACGTCCATCACCAACGCAAAAAGGAACGGACTAAGAGTCGATCCCTGATGCAACCCTGTATCGACCGGGAAATGCTCTGAGTATCCTCCCGCTGTCCTCACTCGGGTCTTTCCTCCATCGTACATGTCCTTAATATCTCTGATGTACGTCACTGGGACCCCTCTTACCTCCAAGCATCTCCAAAGGACCTCCCTCAGGACTTTATCATACGGATTTTCTAGATCGATGAACACTATATGTAAATTACTCTTTCTTTATCTATACTGCTCCACTAATCTTCTTACCAGGTGGATTGCCTCTGTTATCGAGCGACCAGGCACAAATCCAAACTGATTCTCCAAAATGGATATGACCCTCCTCAATCTTCACTCAACCACTCTCTCCAAAATCTTTATAGTGTGACTCAACAGCTTAATACCCCTATAATTATTGCAACTCTGAATGTCACCCTTATTTTTATACAACAGAATCATCGTACTCCACCCCAAAGCCTCAGGCATTCTCGCATTCTTAAAAATGCCATTAAATAAATCAGTCAACCACCTTAAGCCTACCCCACCAACATACTTTCAAAAATCCACCAGAATCATATCAGGCCCCGTCGCCCTACCCCTCCGTATCCTACAAATAGCCTCTCTGACCTCCTCAACCCTAAAACGCCTACAAAAACTAAAAACATAGCTCTTCTCTGAGTGCTCCAGCTTTTCTAACTCAATGCCTCTGTCCCCCTCTTCGTTCAAAAGTCTATGAAAGTACTCCTACTATCTCTTCTTAATGTGCACATCCTCCACCAAAATACTACCATCCTCAACCTTAATGCACCTTACTTGATCTAGGTCATGACCCTTTCGCTTCTTAGCCTTAACAAGCCTATACAACCACTTTTCCCTACCTTTCTTCTCTAACCCCGCATACAAGCTCTCGAAAGCGGCTGACTTAGCAGCCGTAGCTGCTAACTTAGCCTTCTTCCTTGCTACTTTTTAAACCTCCCTATTCGCCCGCTTCTCCTCTCCATCTTTACTCTTAATCAACTTAACATATAGCCCCTTCTTAATCTCCACTTTCTTCTACACTTCTTCATTCCACCACTAGTCTCCCTTATGACGACCTGCCTGGCCCCTCACAATACCCAACACTTCTCTAGCAGTCTCCGTGATGCAACTGACAGCTCTATCCCACATAAATGTGTCTAAAATTTATTTAACGTTAAAGGTATTAATTTTCTTTTATAGACTCAAGATAATTTTATTTGTTCGAAACGCTACTTAATTTTAATAATATTCTTGAATTAATATTTAATTAAAGCAATCAATTAATTTAACAAATGTAATTACCAAATTTTCTTAATAACAATGAAATAAAATAAAACAAAATAATAAAAATAATAATAATAATAAAATAATATAAATACGTAAAACTAATCATATTATTTCTAATTTTATTATAATTTCTAAATTTATTTTTCTTAAGTTAATATAAAATCAAATCACAGTAGAAAAATTCAAATAAGAAAAATCCCAAAATTTGATTTGTACGTAATCCAAGAAGAAAATAATCCTCTTAAATAATGATGCATAAAATCTAAGTGAAATTGAAGTTAATTTTGACTGAAATTCATCAGAATTAGACTGAAACAATCAATTTTTCGGTGATAAGGGTGATTTTTGGTGGCGGCGCATTGATTGGGCTTCGCCGGTGGGTGAAGGTTCCAGCCAAATATGGTGTGTAGGCCGGCTGGGGGTGATGAAAAAGGGGAGGGGAGGTTGGTGGCCGACTGGTGTTCGCCGGAGGAGGACAGGCCGGCTGGGGATAAGGGGGTGTGTCGGTGTTGGTTTTTTTTGATGATTCTTCGCCGGATCTGGAGCAAAAGAGCCGGTTGGTGATGATTCCGGTGAGATCCGATCAGAATTGACCCAAAAATGGATTGATTTTGACAAAAAAATAGGGACGGGAATGAGAACTTTCAACGATTCGGGTCCTTTTGGTTGTCGGAGAAAATGACAATTCCGGAGAAAAATTCGTCGAAAAAAATCTAAACATCTCTTTTTTTTTTTCTCTGTTTCCTTATTATTTCATAACTCTTTCTCATCCCATTTTTTTTGATTTTCTTATTGTTTTTCACTCGATTTGGTGCGTCTGTGTGTGTAGTGTATATGTATAGATCAAGTCAGTGAGTGTGTGAATTAGCCTGAAGTGTTTGAGTGTTTGTGTGGATGCATTTATATGATTTTGTATACAATGCATGAATTTTTCAAATGGGAATGTACTCGTATGTGATGATGCTATGTATAATGTGTATGTGTTACTTAAACTGTTTTCTTTCTTTAACACATCTACTTTGAACTTAAAATTTAGTATTTACATTTTTTTTTTCAACAAAATATAATGCACTAAAATTATATTATCATATATATTTCGTACACAAAGAAACATCTTAAGCATTTTTTATTTATACTTTTACAATAAAATTTATGATATAAGTGAGACCAGATTGAATAAAACTCGATGAATGAGAATGAATACTGAATCAATGAAATCGTCACTGAAAACTTCAAATGGAACCTCCAACTTCAAACTTTTTTTTTTCTGATGTTTTTCTGTCTGGTTTTCACTCTGTTTGGTATTTACTCTGTTCTTTTTGTCTGATGTAGTATCTAGTGAATAGAATATGATCATACAGTACTGAACTATGATTATTTTAGTCAGTGTGATGTGTCTATGTGAATATGAAACTTTTTCCATGTACAAATATAATAATATTCAGCATCATAATCGTATACCATATAGTAATAACAGTTCACAAAATTATTCCACTACACAAACTAAATAATGAAGAAAAACTACTTCAATATTTTCACTCATACTTTTCTACAATAAACTTACAACATAAATGAAATAGGATTGAAATAAAACCTGAATATCAATTTTAATTGAATATAAAAGTAAGATGTTGTCACCGGATTCTTAAACGAAAATATGAAATTCGAATGACAATCTTTTATCTTATTTACTTTCTTCTCTGTTTTTGCTTTTACAAATATTCACTTTCTATTTTTTTCTCTTCACCCTGTTCTTCAGGTGAGCTCCTGCTTTGTTATTACTTCTTTACCCTATTTTTCAGGTGGGCTCCTGGCTTGTTATTCCTTCATCCTATTCTTTAGGCGGGCTCCTGGACTTACTTTTCCTTCACCCTGTTCTTCAGGCGGGCTCTGGGACTTACTTTTTCTTCACTCTATTCTTCAGGCGTGCTCCTGGACTTAATTTTCTTCACCCTATTCTTCAGGCGGGCTCCTGACTTACTTTTCCTTCATTCCGTTCTTTAGGCAGGCTCCTGGACTTACTTTTCCTTCACTCTGTTCTTCACGCGGGCTCCTGGACTTACTTTTCCTTCACCCTGTTCTTCAGGTGGGCTCCTGGACTTACTTTTCTTCACCCTGTTCTTCAGGAGGGTCTTGTCCCATTCTTCAGAAGGGTCCTGAGCATAAAAATAAATTCCCATTCTTCAGGAGGGTCCTGAGAAAATAGTGAATTTCCATTCTTCAGGTGGGTCCTGAGCAAAAAATAAATTCTCATTCTTTACATATACATTTTTTTGCCCCAGTTTATAATGGAAAAATTTATGTGTGTAACCAGATCTTATTTTTTTTTTGAAAAATATAGTAGAAGGATAAATCAAAGTCTGAAATAGCTTTAGTTCGTACATCTCGTAAAGAATAAAATTTATCCTAACCGAGATCCAGCATCATGTGCTGTAACCATGCTTCTTGCATTAACAGAAGTGTGAAATTGCATCCTTCATCTGAAAACTTTAATATGAAAAAGAATATCCCATCTCTGTTTCAAACAAAGAAAAAATGTGAGTTTTAAAACATGTGGTGGTTGATTTGTGGCATTTGGCTTCTGAAGCGATTGCTTTTGCACTTGCCATTCTCAACTCATTTTCGAATCCTTGATAAATATTTGTTGACTTGTCATAATTCTGATCCCAAATTCTGACTACTGAGACTCTCATCTCAAAGCATATTTCTCTTGTATGATGTTTCTTGGTTTAACTTTCAATATGCCTTTTATCTTTCGACGAGTCCAAAATTGTCAGATCACAATCATTCTGAGTAATTTATTTTACTTTGAAATGTTTTCTTTGTGTGTCGACCCTTTGTCTCACTTTGTACTGTTGAAGAAGTTGGTAGCAAGTTTGGAGTCTTTTTCTTACTCGCTTGACGCGAATTTGATTAAAAAATATACAAAAGATGACAATAAATTTCGTTTGGTGACAAGAATACAAAAAATCAAAAATCAAAATAAAACAAAAAGAAAAAGGAAAAGACAATAGACATCTCTTTTCAAAATAAAAAGAAAAACTTATCTGAATGTGGAAACCAATTCTGGTGATTATGACATACATTTTGAATTAAACAACCTGATCTAATTACACCAATCATTATCAACTTTTGTTCACTTATTGAACTTGAAATTAAGTCAATCTTAAACTTGTTCCTTCTGGATAACAATCCTTCTTTGGCTAGTGGCACCTCAATGGGTTTTTGCCAACGATCCTATCTTATTTTCATTTATTTCTTAACTTACCATCTCCTTATGGCGCCCTTTGGGGTTTTCACTGATAAGACTCTCTCATTTCAATATTCTCATAACTCACAGTCGCCTTATGGTGCCCAAGAGGGTTTTCACCAATAAGACTCTCATTTTTATTTTCATTTTCATTTTCTTTTCATTTTTTACTTTTAAAGATAAATAATATCCAAAATATGAAATATCATGCACCCATAACATGTTTAGCCTTGACATTCTCAAAGATTGATCTGAAGGTCTTTCTTTGGTTGTAACTTGGCTTTTGGAAAGAGTTAGAAAGAAATGGCGGCATGAGGCTAAAAAATTTACATAACATTAGGCGAAGCATACAACTTTTGGAATCTACTCTTTAAGAAAATAAACTTTTGCCCTAGTTTTATTTTATTCTGAAAAAGTTGAATTTTCTTTTGGTTGGACCGAACCCCATGGTAGGGCTGCATACATATCTTGTCATAGACGTAGTTCATGAAAGTCATTCTTTTGCTTAATTTTGATTGTTTTTTTCCATCATCAACATCTATCTTTTTTTTTGTGAAACTTTTGACTTTAATTGATTTCAAAAGAGGGGTACGAAAGAAAGATAAAATCTCAAAGGGGGTAAGCAAAGTTGATATATTATTCGGATAGTAGAATAAAATGCCTTCATCATTTTAATCTTTTAAAATATAAGTACAAAACATACATAACATAATTGTACATGAATATCATACATAGTATCTCTTAACTGCGTTAGCATTGACCGGTATTTCTTCTATTTTGACTTCTACATTAGTCAAATATAATGCACCATTAGTAACACCTTCTTCACCATGAATGATCCTTGTCAATTAGGAGAAAACTTGCCTTTGGCTTTAATTTGATGGGGAAGAATGCGTCTTAGTACTAACTGACCGACTTTAAATTGTCTGGGTTGCACCTTTCTGTTATATGCTCGATCCATTCTCTTTTGGTATAGTTGGCCATGATATACCGACGCCAGCCTTTTCTCATCAATCAAACTCAATTTCTCCAATCGGGTTTTGACCCATTGATCATCATTAATTTTATCTTCTATAACAACTCGAAGAGATGCAATCTGAATTTCTACAGGTATAACTGCTTCAGTTTCGTACACCAACGAATAAGGAGTTGCACCTATTGAAGTTCAAACTGTAGTACGATAACCCAATAAAGCAAAAGGCAACTTTTCATGCCATTGTTGGGATTCTTGTTCCATTTTACGGAGTATTATTTTTAGGTTTTTGTTGGCAACTTCCACAGCCCCATTCGTATTCGGACGATAAGGAGTTGAATTCCGATGCATAATCTTAAATTGCTGACACACTTCATACATCAAATGACTGTTGAAATTTGTAGAATTATCCGTGACAATTATCTTTGAAATGCCAAATCGACAAATGATGTTGGAGTGAACAAAGTCAACCACTGCTTTCTTGATCACTGACTTAAAAGCCGTTGCTTCCACCCACTTTGTGAAATAGTCAATGGCTACTAAGATGAACCTATGTCCATTCAAGGCTTTCGGTTCAATTGGTCTAATTTCGTCCATTCCCCAAGCCACAAAAGGCCATGGAGCAGTCATTGTGTGCAACTCAGATGGAGGAGAATGTATCAAGTCCCCGTGTACCTGACATTAATGACATTTACGAATGAAACAGATGGAATCTCACTCCATGGTGAGCCAATAATAACCTGCTCAAAGTATTTTCTTTGCCAAAATATACCCACTCATGTGCGGTCCACAAATTCCAGAATGTACTTCAATCATGATTTTTGAAGCTTCTTTAGCATCTATGCACCTTAAAAGTCCCAAATCTAGAGTCCTCTTATACAACATCCCCCTATTTAGTAAAAATCCGCTAGCCAAAATTCGAATGGTTCTCTTTTGGTTACCATCGGTGTGTACGGGATATTTTCCAGTCTGAATATATTCTCTGATATCATGGAACCAAGGCTTTTCATCAGGTTCTTCCTTAACCACATTGCAATATACATTTTGATCACGGATCTGTATATGAATGGGGTCAATACGAATCATGTCGGGATGTTGGAGCATCGAAGATAAGGTCGCCAAAGCATCAACAATCTCATTATGAGATCTGGGAATATACTTGAACTTTACTGATACAAATCATTGACAAAGATCTTGCAAACAACCTCAATATGGTAGGATTTTTGAATCACAAATATCCTACTCTCCTTGGATTTGGTGGACTAACAAATCTAAATCTCCTAACACCAACAGTTCTTGGATTCCCATGTCAATGGCTAGTCTCAAACCCAAAATGCATGCTTCGTATTCTGCCATATTATTTGTACAATAGAATCTAAGTTGGGCTGTTACAGGATAGTATTGTCCTGATTCAGAAATAAGAACTGCCCCTATCCCTTGTTCTTTTACATTAGCAGCTCTATCAAAGAACATCTTCCAACCTGAATGGCAATCATCAGAAATAACCTCATCAACACATAATACCTCTTCATCCGAAAAGTAAGTCTTTAATGGCTCATATTTCTCATCGATAGTATTTTTAGCCAAATGATCCTCTAAGGCTTGAGATTTTATTGCAGTTCGAGTCACATAGACAATATCAAACTCTGTGAGTAGCATCTACCATTTTCTAAGTCTTCCTGCAGGCATAGGCTTCTAGAAAATATACTTTAAGGGATCCATACGGGAAATAAGGTAAGTTGTGTAAGATGAAAAGTAATGCTTCAGCTTTTGTGCTACCCGAGTTAAGGCGCATCATGTCTTTTCAAGAAGAGTGTACTTAACCTCATAAGTGGTAAACTCTTTGCTAAGGTAGTAGGTGGTTTGTTATTTTCTGCCTGTGACATCATATTGACCCAATACACAACCAAAAGAATTGTCTAACATAGACATATATAATATCAAGGGTCTGCCTGGCTCTAAAGGAACCAAAATAGGCAGATAAGACAGGTACCTCTTAATTCTGTCAAATGCCTCTTGACATTCTTCAGTCCATTCAACTTTAGCATTCTTCTTCAACAACTTGAAAATTGGCTCACAGGTTGTTGTAAGTTGGGAAATAAATCTACTGATATAATTCAACCTTCCTAGTAAGCTCATCACCACCGTTTTATTCATTGGTGAAGGCAAATCTTGAATAGCTTTTATTTTTAAAGGATCTAAATCAATGCCACATCGACTGACTATGAACCCTAGGATTTTTCTCGATGGAACTCCAAATACATATTTTTCTGGGTTAAGTTTGAGATCATATCTTCGAAGCCTTTCAAAGAATTTCCTCAGATCCCTGACATGGTTAAACTCTCTCTTGATTTAATGATCACGTCATCCACATAACTTCAATATCTTTGTGTATCATGTTATGAAACATTGTGGTTATTGCCGTCATGTTAGTTGCCCTAGTATTATTTAGTCCGAATGGCATAACTCGATAATAATATATCCCTTATGTTGTGATAAATGATGTCTTTTCCACATCTTCTGGATCCATAATGATCTGGTGGTACCCCACATAACAATCAACAAAAGATGTAAGATCATGTTTGGCAGAATTGTCCAACAAAATATGGATATTGGGAAGGGGAAAATCATCTTTCGGACTTTCTTTATTTAGATCATGATAATCAACACACATCCAAACTTTGCCATCCTTCTTTGGAAAAGGGACATTATTTGCCAACCAAGTAGGATATTAGGCCACCCTAATGACTTTAGCTTCAAGTTGCTTTGTGATTTGCTCTTTGATTTTTACACTCATGTCAGTTTTAAGCTTCCTTAACTTTTACTTGACAGGAGGCAAAGCAGGATCAATTGGAAACTTATGAACTACCAAATCAATGCTTAAACCAGGCATATCATCGTAAGACACGCAAAGATGTCTTTGTACTCACGTGAAGCTTCAATTATAACTTTATTTTGTTGTGTTTGAGCATGTACACTCATCTTAGTCTCCCTAATATTTTCATGATCTCCTAAATTGATCGCCTCAGTTTTATCCAAATTAGGATTTGACTTATTCTCAAACTGTTTGAAGTCTTTGCTTATACCCTCAAATGCTTCTTCTTCATCGTATTCAACCCCTTTATTCATTATTTCATAATTAGATTGGTTTTCTAAATCTAGTTGACAATTCTTCATACATTTTGTATCATGAGAATCGGCATAGAAAGAACTGTATTATAGAAAATAAATAAGTAAATATTAGACACAAAGTAAAACAAAGGGAAATTACGTTTTTTTAAAAACACCGATAGAAAGAGTTTTAGCCTAAAATACCAAGGTAAAAATCTGAATTACAATCCTGGAATGATTTAAATCACCAAGACTGAAAGAAAAACAAACAAACTACCAAGACTCCTTCAGAGTAGGAAGGTGAGTGGCCTCCCAATTATTTAGCTGGACACTAGGACCGATAAACTGCACACCTACATTGCTGGTACCTTCCCCAATTTCAACTATATCAGCTTCAATGAACATATTTTGGAAAGGACCAATCAACTCTGTATCATCATTATTTATTGATCCTGCAACAGGTAACATGGAGGACCCAACAACACTGACTTTGACGAAAGACTTGTGAAGTGGCGGTATCGTCTTGGTAAGTGACCATGAATCTTTCTTACGCTTTTTAGCCTTCTTTATGTCCTCAACAGTGGGCTCATATCCTAAACTAAAGGTACCGAGATTCTCATGGAGGTTTACTGGATAAGCCTTTCCTTGCAAAAACATCCCTAAGCCTTTTCCTGGTTCGAAACCATGCTTCAACATTTCATTTACTACCATAACAGATGTTGAGGATAGTTGTGGTTTTGCGATGAGATTCCCCTCGAGATATGCTCAACAGCCACTACCTCAAAAGCTTTATGAATTAACACTCTATCTATAGTATCTGCTTCTATGGAGAAAACTGAATAGTATTTATACATGGATAAGTCTTTTTCACCATGAACAACTATTTCTTGCCTGTCATGTTCAAATTTAACCATTTGGTGAAATGTTGATGGGAATGCTCCAGATCTATGAACCCATAGCCTACCCAATCACATATTATATGAAGCATCACTGTTTAGCACTTGGAAGTCCACGGCAAAATCCATAGGTCCGATTGTCAATATGACCTCTATTTCACCAATGGCATTCATTTTTTCTCCGTCAAAACCTTTGACGTAAACATTATTAGGTCGGATCCTTTCCACATTAACTTTCAACTTTTGCAAAGTTGACATAGGACAAATGTTAGCACCTGATCCTCCATCAATCAACTCTCGAGTGACATAGGAATGCTCATATTTCACAGTAATATAGAGACCTCGGTTATTTTCTGTACCTTCTACAGGCAATTCATCATCTGAGAAAGTGATTCTATTTACCTCAAGGATATGTCACTTTAATTATTATTATATTTTTATTTATTTTGAACCAAAACTTATCAAAAATAAAATAAAAGCTAAGATAAATATTGGACAAAAATAAAAATATTTAATGCCGAAAAATATATTAAACTCGAGGAGGGTAAAAAATCACGTGTTTATATATTCTTCAATGTAATTGATTGTGTTACATACTATATGTGGTGCAAACCTTGAAAGTACTCTTGCCATGAATATATAATCACGTGGCACCTGTAGAACAAAATAATGACATAAATCTATTACATGTACTTTTCACAAAAAAAATAAAGCAAAATACATGGTATGCATATGTTTTCTTTTACATAATACATATTATATTATAGAAAAATCCATATAACTCTACATATGTATTTACAAAATAAATATCTGATCCATATGTTTATTACCATACAAAAAATATAACTATGACTTTGATACGTATTTACGAAATACATATCAGATTTATATTAAACATTAATACATATCAAATTCATATTAAACAATAATAAACATAAATATACTATATATCTTCATATGTATTTACGAAATACAAAAGGTGGCTCATATAAAATAATAAAATATAAATGCATATCTTAAGCAGTAACAACCACAACTATATACATATACATATAACTTAATCAAAAAATACATAATACATATCATCAACATTAAAAAATACTAAAAAATATATATGTTACCCTCTAAGAAAATATCAACATAACCATATGTATGTGCAAAATACATATACTGCACAAGACAAGTAAAATTACAAATACAAATTCCTCTTCGACTTTATCTTCTTCGGAATCGTATTTAGAAGAATTTTGACCAACAAGACTTGAAATTTTACTTGATTCTACCATTTTCTCTGACTTTCTTTTTTCTCAAATCTTTGCATTTTTGGGGGATTTGGATATGAAGGTTTTCTCAATCCCTTTTGTTTCATAATTTCTCCAATCTTCTCCTTATTATTACGTTGCTTTGATCTCACCTCTTTTATGCTTACTACTTTCTTTGATTGAATAGGCGAAGAAAAAATTTAAGATCTTCATCTTGTGTTAATCCTTCACAATTACAGAAAAAAAATCACCCTTCCCCCCCCCCCCCCCCCCCCAAAAAAAAAATGTAAGAACACTATTGAACAAAATAAAAAAAAATAAAAAATACAAAATTTATAAAATATGTTGAAGTGATAACATCTAATAACTGTAAATTGATAGTTACCTTATTTGATGGAGAACAATATTTTTCTACAATATGAGAAAAATATGCCCAAGTTGAAAACAAAAAGAAATGGTGATATTGGAGAGAGGTAAACAAGTGAAAAAAGATATGGTTAAATTGGAGAGAGATTAGATAATAGAGTAAAAATAGAAAAGAGGTAAATTAGTAGAGTGAAAAACGCATGTGTGGAGTTAATAGGCAAAAAATGCTACTTTTGCTATGTTGCTATTTATTATAATTAGGGTCTTAAGTTTGTCACTTCTTGTAATATTTCCTAAATATAATGGGTATTGCGTCTTTTTGGGTTGGGTTGGTGTTGCGGGTTGGTGGGACTTAGGTTGGGTACTTGGGTATAATACATACATACTAATATACCATGTATATAATTTTTAAATTTATATTTAACTGAACTAATTTTTTGAAAAATAAAAAATCGAACCGATTAACAAACATTTTAAATTTTGAAACAGAAACCAACTGAAAAATCAAAACAGAAATTAAATTTCAGTTTGATCTTATGGTTTTTTGACTTGAACCAAAATATACTCAACTCTAGGTGAGACGGTTTCCTAGGTGGTTAGTTGAGTCTTATGCAAGGCTTTCATTTTGAAGGATTTTAAAGTTAGTGAAGTTGACTTTGGTGAACATTCGGTGATTTAGACGTCGTATGAGAATTTCGTTCTCTAGAATGTCATTTTTAAGTTCATAACATTGTTGGTTCGGGTCCTAAGGCATTCGAATTCATTTTGAGTCATTACTTAGAAAGTTTGTAAGTCATGGCCAATAGTTAACTTCGGTGAACACTCGTTGATAATGACGTCCAATGATAAATTTGATGGTTCCATTAAGTTAGAGATATCAATTTTAGTCTAGTAGCACAATCAGATTGTATTCATGAGGTTTCAAATGAATTTCAACGGTCCATTCGAAAGATTTTTATTTATATTTCAGCTGCTAGTTCTGACACAACTTTCTCCACGTTCGGAAGCCCTATCGCGATCACTGAGAAGGAAGTCCTTCAACATATCGATCATGGTGCCTGATAGCGATCTTGAAGGAGGGTTTTCTAGGGGACGGATCGGGTTTGAGTTTGTCCCTGGCGAATAGATGAGCTCAAGTTGGTTAACATTACGATTACAATGAGTATATACCTTGGTATATTTTAAACTTCATTTTTCAAATATAGACTTCAAAATTGGAGTTTTGAAGTTTAGAAATCATTTTGTGGAGAGTTAAAAGTGGACTTTCGAGACTTCTTCTTTTAATAAGTTTTCTATACTATTTTTATATATTCTGTAATGATTATTTCATGATTTCACCTTTAAATCTTACTTTTTTCAACTCGATAATTTGAGCTTTTTTGATAAATTTAAGAAATGGTATTTTGATGATTTCAAGCTTGATTTTAACATCATTTTTGATACATTTCATATTTGAGAAATCCTTAAATTATGAATAAGTTGATTTTCTAACAAAATTTTAATTTTGTCCATGGGGTTTAGGATTGACATTTTTGAACCCAAAATAAAAATATAGACATATGGGTATAGTTAAATTCGTATGTATAAGTAGATATTATTTTTGATAGATTTGTTGCGGTTCAAATCCATTTGAAAGGGGAAGACAAGTTTGTGATCGTTAGAGACTTGAAGTTCGGTCTCAAGGTTGGTTATGACTTAACTTTCGTTAGACATTACTTGAGTGGAGACTTATCATGTAAAACATGCTATGGGTTGAGTTACTTGATGATTTAAACTGGCATGTGAAATAAATTATTATTGTGATGCCCAGATTGAGGTTTTTACAGTGTTAGTGAATTGTAGTTCAGATTTATGGCTTGACATTAGGGCTGGTATAACCTTAGTTTATAAGTTGATTGATATCCTGAGATTTCATACATATCTATTGTGTTTGATTAGTCTTATCATCTTAATCATGTATATTCATTTTTCTCATGGATAAATAAATTGTATCAATAGAAACACCAATTTTTGAAAGAAAATAAACCATCTTCTATTGATTGATCCAATGTATGATTTTGGAAGAATATCTTACACTTCTACTGAAATAGCCTGACATAATATATTGGGTGCTCTAATGTTAGATTTTAGACGAAGTATATGGACTTCATGAGTCCCTTATGATTCCTACCTTCCAGAATAAGTTGAGGAAAAAGTGTATACAGGTAGGTATGTCCATTGCATAACATCCCATATCATTGCAGTGCATCATTTCTTTTGATTATTGCTGTGATTTAAATACACTGTGATATTATATATATTAAACTGATAACACTTTTCATTATTTTAGTATTTTTTATTCAATATAGTTTTTCACTTATGCTCAGTTGCACTAGATGTCTAGTGAGTATAAATGGATCATACTCCCTCCTGCTTTCCTACATATTTCTGGTATAGATCTTGGTACGAGTAGTCCACCCTATGAAACACCCCGGATTTTGAACCTTGAAAATTTCTTGAGCTTTGAGCTTTCTGCCTTGGTAATGACTCACCCCACGAGTCGTAGAGTGTCATTATGCGTCCTGGGGACCAAGTCATAACCAAATCAGAGAGTAAGTGGTTGAGTTCTGTGAGTGACTTACTACAAGTCATAAGGACTTTTTACGATTCATGAGTGTAAATCCTAGGGTGTTCAGTGATCAACCCAATTTAGGTTTTGTGTTGACTATGACTGGAACCTGCGAGTCGTAGGGTTTTTAAAATACCCTGGGTTTTGTCCCTTGGTAATTTCTTGAGTTTTTAGCTTTCTATGGATTATATGACTCACCATACGAGTCTTATGGTGAAGGTACGAGTGAGATGAACTATCACGTAGGATGTCCAGTGCTTGGTGGTCAAGTTTCTGTTGTTGTTATGAGTTGATGGTGATGAGGGTACGAGTGGTATAGTGAAGTTGTAAGTTGTCTAGTGTCCAACCCCTTTGATTCTATCTTGGATACAACTTAAAGGTACTAGTCGTATGGTATGCATACGAGTGGGGCAAGGGGAGTCTTATAATGGACAGTGTGTGACATGCAACTTTATAATCAAGGTATGAGTGAAGGGTACTACTTGTATGATGTGGGTATGAGTGAGGGGGCCAAACTGTACCCTCCTGCGGTGATTTTTACAGTTTAAGTTGGGGTATTCTGGACATTTACCCTCTTAACTTCTTTTGACCCCATGACTTATAACACTTTTTGAAATTATTTACCCTATTATTCTCAATCAAATACACTCTAAACACTCTCAAATCTCTCTTAAGCTTTTTGTTCAAGAAAGGGCTAGGGTTTCCTCAAGGTGATTCAATTAGGGGCTTTAAAGAGTAAATCTCTCCATCTTCTTTGGTATCTAAGGCATGTTAATCCTCCCTCATTGTTAGTTTAACTAAAACCATGTTTTAATGAATGGTTTTCATGGTAATATTGTGGGTTTCTGTTGGTTTTAAAATATATGTTGGGAGTTTTGGTTACTAATGGTTAGATAATATTTTCCCATATTCTATTTATGGTTTTTTATGTTATAATATTTATTTGAACATTTGGTTGCATGGGACTGGTTAATTGGTTCTTGATTTTGGTTTTGGAAACTATATGCCCTCAACATGTTTGTTAAAATACCTATGAGAATAGTTTTGTCACATAGTTTGAATTTTATTGAAATATTTGGATTGCATAGTGCGATAATGAAACTTAAATTGGTTTAGTTGGTTTTAAATGGTTTGGAAAGGCCTTGGTGGCCATGGCTTTGGTATTGAAAACCTTGTAGGGTAAAGAGGAATCCCCCACGGTGATCTTTATAATGGAGTCTACAGGGTACATGGAAATCCCTTAAGTGTTGGCTAATGACATTGCTTGTAAGCTATAGTCGGTATACCAATACCACTTCTTATTTACTTGTTAATCAACTCTTGGAATTGGTCGTTTGGTTATGTGCTAAAGGTTTTAATTGGGCAATAATGGTGGGTTGTGATAGCTAATCGTAAAGGTGTGAGTCCGATGGACAAACACCGAAAACTTATGTTTTCCAACATGAGGGTGGGTCATGGTGACCATATACTTATGGGTTATACGTCCCCTAAATTATACTTGTATATATGCATCATGGAGGGTGAAGGGTACGCGGGAATCCCCGACCCCTATGATATATCTGGTTCATGCGGCTACATGCACTGGGCCATTCAGGGGGTAACACTGGACCCTTATAGTCCATGGGTGGTTTTAGAACGGTCAAGCTACACAACCCAGGTTAAAGTTTTAAATGCATGCTAAACCCGATTCCCTTTCCCGGTATGATATATAAGTATATATCTATGTGATTTTATATGGTTATTTACTTGGTTTTAAATGTTGGCATTATTTTATCCTTATTCTTTATTACATTCTAATGTTCACTTGCTAACCCATCTTCGAGCGCTGTGTCCCATGCGATGCAGAAATTGACCATACTACTCCACCTGCTTAGTGATTGGTTTCGGGGATAGCTTGTGTCAGACTAAAGTGGTGAGCTTCCATACTTCGGAAGACTCCATTTCATGTTACAGATATCTTTTCTTACTTTTGTTTATTTCTTGGACTTTGATTTTGACTGTGGTCGGGGGCATGTACCGACCGAATATTTTTGTTTTTGGTTAGAGGCTGTATCGACTATGGGAATGGGCAGTGTTGGTATTGGTGTCAACTTTGGCATTGGTATTGGTATTAATGTTGTTGGTTATGGTTACGGTTATGGATTTTATTATTGTCTTTTAATTATAATTGTTCTATCTTGTTATATGTTTAGAGTTCATCCGACATAGGTTGCAGGGCGGTTATGGTTGGGTATTGAGGGTGGTCTCAGGTTTCAGTTGTACTTGAGGAGCCTGACACGACTAGGCCCTGGTTTGGATCGTGTTAGTCTCATTATAAGTTGGTTGGTTGAGTCTTAAGGTCAGAAGTGGGTGGTGTCCTAGAGACTGTCCTGGTTATGACTCGTGGTGAAGAATCATAAGGAATGGTTACATGTCAATGGCTAACTCATCGTCAAATGAGACCTTTTTCCAGCTTTTAAGTTAAGGACATTCTGGATATTTTCTTTCTTACCCAAATTAAAACCCACGTCTTATAACCCCTTTACGGTGTCATTAGCATTCAAAAGCAAATCAAAGTAACTTCTCAACACTCTCAAATTTCTCAAGGTCAAGAATACTTAGGGTTTTCAAGAGGTTGGTCAATTAGGCCTTTCTAGGATGATTTCTCTCCGTAGATCTTACTATTTCAGGCATGTGACTCTTCCCTTATTGTTAATTTGTTACAAGCATATGTATTAAAATGTTGTTCACATGGAAATATTTTGGTTTTAAAAACAAGGGTTGCGGCTTTTGAATGCTTATTGTTGATCAATGTTTTCCCATGGTTTAATTATGATTATTCATGCTTTAAATATGATTTTGAACATGTGGGTGCATGGGTATGGTGAATTAGCTAAGAAATTTTTATTTTTCCCAAACTTGTGACTTTTGAAGTGGTTATGACCTCAACCCCAAATTGTGAAATATATTTTGTTATGAGGAATGTGGGAATTGAACTATTCTTGAACTATTACATCATCATTTTGAATTGAACCTTATGAAATTGTGTTTTCACAAGTTATGGGCTAATTGAACCAAAGGGGTTGTGAATTCCTCAAGTGATGTAATTGTTTGGGCATGTTGTTGTTACTTACAGGTGTAGTTGGTATGATGATACCAACAATGTATGCCTTTATGTGAAATATGGTTCAATTAATGGGAATATGTGATAAATATTTTAATTGGGTTTTAAAAGAGAGTTGTGTGGTTGAGTCATGAAAGTGGAGGTCCAAGTGAGTAATACTGGAAACTGCGCTAGTTGGTGTAGGGGTCATTATGGCTTGAGGGTTCGAGTCCCCTTATTTGTGACCAGGTGGTTTGAGTCAACCTTATTGTTATTATTATGATTGGAGGGTTCGAGTCCCCTATATCATATTTCATGATTGGTTGCTTAAGTCACCTTAGTATATGTGGGGAGGTTCGAGTCCCCCGTGTGCATATATATGAGATTATTCTCTGATTCGTGCGACTACATACACTGGGGCCCAACCAGGAGGTATTATCTGGGGCCTATATAGCCCTTGGGTACTACTATATGAAGGTTGAGATACATAATTCAGGTTAAGGTTTTAAAGTGCATGCAAAACGTTGTTCCCTATCTCGGCACGGAATATATATATATATATATATATGTATGTATGTATGTATGTATTTGCATGTGGTTATGTGTATTGGTTGTCTAGCTTTGAATTGACAACATTATTTTATATTTATCTCTAAGTTACATGCTAGCTTTCACCTCGCTAGCTGTCTTCGAACGTTGTATCCCCACACGATGCAGGATTTTGGCCATATTTCTACTTCTCCTGCTTAGTGATTGTGGATTGATCGAGAGTTGACTTGAGGTGGTGACCTTCTGTGCTTTGGATGTCTCCATTTTAGGATTATTTTTTCTTTTTTAGTTTTAGACTATTGGATTCTCTTTTTGGCTATAGTCGGGGGCATGTCCTGACACTTTATTGATATTTAGTTTGTTAGAGGATTTGTTAGACTACTATGGACTTGGGATGGTTTGGTTATACATATATCATAATATCTCAAATTTCAAGTTCTCTTATCTTGTTATATATTCAAAATTCATCTGACATGGGTGTAAGGTGGTCTACGATTTGGGTGTTGGGGGTGGTTTTCGTTCCTTGCTGGAATTGAGATACCAGTCACGACCAGACCCTGTTTCGGGTTGTATCAAGGTGGGATTGGAGCCTAGGTTCATAGTTAATTGAGTGTCCACAAAGTCATGTCGAGTAAAGGCTCTGTTATGAGTGTGTTGCATGCCACACTTATAAGAGATAGGCTACGAGCTATTTAAGAATATTTCCCTTTGTTGTTGCCTTATTTTAGGCTGTAGAGTCTAAGGTATTGAAATCTCCTCTTAATTCCCATTTGTTTGCTTTTTAGATCATGCCTCCCAGATGATCTAAAGCACATGGAAAATCCTCTGTCCCACTTGAGGACAATGCTCATGGGACACACCCTGCTTATGGGATACAGACCCAGTCTAGGAGTCCAGTTCCTGATTGGCCTTCTAGAGTTCCACCGGTCCCCTCTCGCTTCCTCGAGTTCCTCAAGATGATGTGTTGAATGCAGAATTTCATCTGTCAATTCATATATTTGCACAGTTGGTAGCTTCTTGATACAAGACAAGACAAGGGAGGCACTGAACACACACCAAAATCAGTCCACAAGTTCAAGAACCCGAGGATATCTTTGGTGACCAACTCTCAGATTGACAATAAGAACAAGAAAGAGATGATAACAAGGTGTTTAACACCTATTTTCCATCCAACTAAACTAGATTAACAACACATAAAATGAAGAACAAGAAGAACAACAACTTCGGCTACAAGAACAACACAAGGTCGAGAGTAGGCAACAAGAACAACACAACAAGATTACAAGTAAGTAAAGGATAGATAGCGAGACCAAGATTATTACAAGATTAAGAACCAACTGTATTTCAACAATAACCCCTAATGAATGTGATAATCAAAACCACACTCTTATGGTGACCGCTAAGGGAATTAAATCGCCTCAAGATCCACCATTTCCAAGCAAAGGTCAATATTAGCTTTTCCAAGCCCTATACTAAGATGACTTTTCCAAGCCCTATCGAAGAGCTAGACTAAGGTTATTTACTCTCAAGAGAGAGAATTTGCAATGTTTCATACATTCATCATTTTTCAACTAAGTGAAAATAACCCTAATATGTTTGATTTATTCTATTACAAGGCAAGACAAAATGACAACAATGCCCTTAATGAGGAGGGGTCGCCATGGAGTGCATTTGGACAAAATGAAGTGACCAAAATGCCCTTAATGGAGGTGACCAAAGCCGTGAGCCATTAAATTTGTCCAAGGCCGTGAGTTCTCAGGTCTTTAATGCTCCAAGCAATCTTCCACACATGGGATTTCTCTTTGGTGTGCTCAAATCGTCTCCTCCATATATGATCCAGTGCCTTCAATGCAACCAAAGCTTGACTCTTCATGTATTGACTTCTAATGATGTCATCAATATCTAAGGCGGCCATTTGAATTGTATCATCCTCTACTTCTTGTAAAGTATTCGACATTGAATTCGTACCTTGCAAAACTAGAGAAAGAAGAAACAAGTACAACATCCTCATGGCATGAGGGATAGGGTTAGCACAATAATAAACATCATCACGCCAAGGCGGCACATACTTGAAGTATAACCAAGGATCATTTGAATGAAATATTAAAAAATCAATGAAAGATTTACAAATGATTTGGTTATGAGATTCACTAAAAGTGATACTTTGCTTGTCATGTAGACCAAGCAACAAGTTGGGTGCACCAACATTACCATTTCTATATTTGGCCCTGGGGTCAAATACGAAGAGTGGCCATAGACATGGGTCTAGACAACACTCCCCTTTCCCGTGGTCTCCACCCAAACTAAATGGTATACTCTCCACAATAGCATATATATCATCCAAAGCAAATAGAGAGTAGAGAAAGGTATCAGTCAAGTCGACTTCTACTATGCTGACCTTATGTGTGTATTCACTACTAGAGTCCTAATAATCACCATGAGTACTCTCAACAATAAAGTCACACAAAGTAGAAGGAGAAGTAGTTTCCAAGACTACACATTCCTTACCCTTAAAAGTACTCTCATCTTCTAAGAAGAGATTTCCATCTTTAAGAGGAATGTTGTCACACCATAGTGGGTTAGCATATAAGCTGTAGCTTCTAAGGTAAGCTATATCATCATTTTAACCACTAGGTCTATTAGGAGTGTTTATATCATCTTAAAATAAGACATTATACCTAAAGAGAGTATGATCTATTTCACGGGCAGATTTGGAACAAACACATTCATCACTCTCTAAAAGATCAATATCAAGTTTCAAAGAGATTTCAAGTACAAGATTACCCCAAGAATAGCTCTCGGGTTCACTCCTATTTTGTTGATCAATATTTTCAAATACTTCACTCACTTGAGTTCTGTTAAGTACATCATACATAAACTCAAGTGGCGGATAAGTTTCACACATAAGTTGATCACACCAATTACATAAGACGATGTACTTTCGTTCAACATATTAGCTTCAACACTAGGTGGACATAAATTTCTCTTACAATAAAAGTCAATTTCATCATCAATAGGATCAATTAGTGTATCCACACTTACAACATGCATATCATCAACAAGAGTCAAAGAATCATTAGACTCAACAAGTGAGTAAGCTAAAACTCACACTCAGTGGGCTACTAGCCGCATAATTATCATTCACACGTACCAAAGTGTAAGAGTTAGCTCTTTTACCTTGAAGTTCTTGAGTGGACTCTCCTTTGCCGTGTTGTGAAGGTCCTCCACAAGCTTGGGCAGAAAATTGGCATTTTTCTTCTTCGCTTGCCATGTTGGTACCTACACAAATGTCCTTAGAAATAGAAGGAAAAATAATGTTAGCTCGGTTTGGTGGCAATCCCATCACTCCGCTCCACACAACCTCTCCTTTTTCCACTCTCGGATTACCACCTTGCATACCCTTACTCCTCTCAATTTTTTGTCTCTCATCATCATTCGAATTGGAGTAGGTGAGCAATTTGTTTGCGGCTCGGGCAGAATATACGTCACGATGCAATTTCCCCATCGGTCTCTTACAATATTATGCTAATTTTACACATTTTGAACTTTATATTGTCGAAACCAATCGGCAACCAAGATCACATGATCGTAGGTTAAGGGAAAAACACGCACCATACCTCCTTATGGTAATCAAATTGGGAGAAGACAACCCTCACCCTCTCGGTAACCTTAAACCCGTCCAAGAAGTATGGAACAAGTAAAGTCTCAAAACAACCTCACATAGTCAACCATGGATGGAAGGATGTAGTTTCTATAGTACATATCATTTAACACAATGAGGCAGCCCGATATCCCAAAAATAGTCCCTTTTCCGGAGTGTATACTCCTTCTTGATCAATATTGTAAGGCACATGATTACCCATCCTCTTCTTCTCATGGGACAACCTCTACTATAGCTAGGATAACCATTCACACCATGCCAATCTTCATAAGAAGTATGATAAGGTGAAGAAAATGAATTTTCACACTTCCTACGTGTACCTCATCATAGCTCTCATAAGTTTTGTGAATTAAAGGGTTATACATAACACCAAATCTAGGTTCGGAGTGGGAAGTGTAAGACTTCTCAAATTCCTCAACATCATCATAAGAACCATCACAAGGCCCTACATCATCTCCAAATTTTCCATAAGCACTAGTTACTTCATTCCCCTCATTTTCTCCCCTAAAATTGTGTCCCTCAAATCTGTCCAAGTTTTGATCATGACTATTTTTATAGCCTTCGATCTCTCTCAACTTCGTAGCCATAAAAATCGTCACTACAATCATAGTCTCCCATGCTATAGTCATTATAATCCCCGGCTATCGAAGACATGTTCCCCTTATATCTCCTTTGTACCTATACAATGAACAAATAAGATTAGTAGTAAAAGCTCCTCACTAAAACTCGTATGCACTCTCCTTTGTGATTCTCACAATTGGAGTGGTGGATATTGAAAGTTTCTTATACTCCGCTAGTCAATAGAATGTCAATTCTACTTGGTGGCCAAAATAGATTCTTGTTTGATACTCAAGACACAAAAACAAAATTTACTTATGAGCTATAAACAAATAATTTACTACGAGTTAAAAATGAGAAAAGCGCAAAAAAACATTGCTATCACGAAGAACGTACTCAAAAACTAATTTACAACTCAGTAGATATTTACTAGTTGCCAATTAGTATAAGAGTCGACAAAGTTGAAACCAATGGAAACAACTATTGGTCGTTGGAATGTCATTGATGTTGAAATTTTTTTGTTTCAAGAATGTAATTGTTCAATTTCATATTTGGATGAAGATGTTTTGGCTATGGCATAGGAAAACAAGGTATTAGACTCCCCTTTCAACATTCAAAAAGTTCTTGACCTACTTTCACTCTTTTAGAAAGACAACCTTTTTGGATAGTCTTGTCTCCTTTCCTCTTTGGGACAATTTTGAAAAGTGGTCTTACTTCTTTTTGTAGCTACACTTTTTGGAAGTCTTTTGTTTCCTTACTATTTTGGGGCTGTCTTAAAAATGTTTCCAAGTCAAACACAAGTCTTACTCTTCTTTTTATTTTTGAAGATCAAAAAACCCTTTGAAACTACTTCTTCAACACAACTAGATGAACTCCAAGAGCAACAACAACAACCGTCCAACAATTGCCACCACACAACTTGAAACTTAGCTCAAGAAATTGGATTAAGACTCAAGGAGTGTTGGAGAGAAAGAAAACCAAAACAATAAACAACTAAGACAATCAAAACATACCTATATATAGACACAAATCTTTGCCAAAACGACAACTATAACACAATTTCGATCAAGGCACAAAAATGGACAGATTTGCTTTTTTTAGATTTTTTCAGTTTTCTAACCCCTTTTTTTGATCTTCTAGTTTACCAGACAAAGATTGATCTTGTGGAAATAATATAAATCCATGATATGATACCAAATGATACAATACAAGACAAGGGAGGCACGAAACACACACCAAAATCAGTCCACAAGTTGAAGAACCCGAGGACCTCTTTGGTGACCAACTCTTGGATTCACAATAAAAAAAGTGATGATAATAAGGTGTTGTTTATCACCTATTTTATAGACAACCAAACTAGATTAACAACACATAAAATGAAGAACAATAGGAATAACAACTTCGGCTACAAGAACACCACAAGACCGAGAGTAGGCAACAATAACAACACAACAAGATTACAAGAGAATAAAGGATAGATAGTGAGACCAAGATTATTAAAAGAATAAGAACCAAGTGTATTTCAGCACTAACCCCTAATTAATATAATAATCAAAACCTCAATCTTACAGTGACCGCCAAGAGAATCAACTCACCTCAAGATCCACCGTTTCCAAGCAAAGGCCAATATTAGCTTTTCCAAGCCCTATACTAAGATGGTTTTTCCAAGCCCTATCTAAGAACTACACTAAGGTGTTCTACTCTCAAGAGAGATGATTCGCAATATTTTATACATTCACCATTCATCAACTAAGTCAAAATAACCTAACATATTCTATTTATTCTATTACAGGACAAGACAAAATAACAACAATACCCTTAATGAGGAGGGGTGGCCATGGAGTGCATTTATAAATAATGAAGTGACCAAAATGCCCTTAATAAAGGTGATAAAATCCATTAGCCATTAAGTGTTGTCTAAGAATGTGAGTTCTCAAGTCTTCAATGCTCCAAGCGATCTTTCACACATGGGATTACTCTTTGGTGTGCTCAAATCAGACCCTCTATACATGATCCCATGACCTTAATGTAACCAAAGCTTGAGCGTGTAACTTCTGTTACTCCATCATTTGAGACCACAAGGGTTGGTCAATTTATGAGGTTAAGTCCTCTAACTTTTACTAGTGTTAAGGTTGAGGAGGATTCTTAAGGTTTTATAGATAAGATGGAGAAGATCTTTTGGGTTACGGATGCTTCAGATATTGAGGGTGTAGAAATTGCTGCCTATCAACTAAAGGATGTTCATATAAATATTATGAGGAATGGGAATAGTCTAAGGGAGTTGATTCTAAATCTGTACCATGGGATGATTTCTCTAGTGATTTTATAGATCACTTTTTTCTTCAAGAGTTGAGAGAGGCGAACGAGAAAGAGTTTGTTAATCTAAATGAAGATAGGATGACGGTCAAGGAGAATGGCTTGAAATTCCATCAGTTATCCCGGTATGCTCCTTCGTTAGTGTCTGGCATGATAGCTAAAATGAGGAAATTTGCTTCTAGGTTGTCTAATAATTTTCTTCTAGTGAGTAAGTCTGCCTTGTTAAACAAGGATAAAGATATCTCTAGATTGGTTATGTATATGTATAAGGTTGAGGAAGATAAAAGAAGCAAGCAAAGATAAGTGAGAGGTATAATAAGAAGTTTTGCTATTTAAATCATTGTGAAGGTCAGTAACAAAGTGGTAGAGACAATGGGATGTGGTCTATGAATAAGAAAAAAGTTTTGGTTCCTAATCCAAAGCTAGTGATCCTAATATAAAGTCCTCAATTGATTGTCATTCTCAGCATAATAGTAGGTTTAGGGCACAGGGTGCCCAATCTCAGGCCGGTAGGGCTTAGTTAGTTCAATTATTCCCTCTTATAGATTCTACGGGTAGATGCACCATTAGTTTTGTGAAGAAGGGAGGAAACGGTATTTTAAATATGGTCAGATAGGTCATTTTTAGAGGGATTATCCTTCTAAGGTTGCTTCTGGGGAAGATAAGATTTTTTTTTTCCACTTCATCAACTCTTGTACCATAGGGTGCTACTTTTTCTTTTGGTAGCAGCACTGGAAAAAATCACTTATATGCCTTTGCTACTTTCCAGGACATAAAGGTATTTCCTAATATCATCATTAGTATATTACTACTCTTTTCTCGTGATGTGTATTGCTTGCTTGATACAGTGTGTACTCTTTCTTATGTGACCCCATTTGTGGCTGTACATTTTGGTTCTGGTCCCGAGTGTATTCCTGATCCCTTTTTTATTTCTACCCTAATGGGTGGCTTTGTGGTTTCTAGAAGAGTCTATAGGAGTTGTGTGGTATCTATTAATGTTAGAGAAACTTTGGTAGATCTAATAGAGTTAGACATCGTTGATTTTGATAGCATATTGAGGATGGACTGGTTACACTCATGCTATGCCTTCTTATATTCTCGAACCCATAAGGTTATACTTAAATTCACAAATAAGTCGATCATTGAGTGGAAAAGGGGTTCTCTAGTGTCTAAGGAAAGATTCATATCATATCTTAGAGCTTGAAAGTTGATTTCTAAGGGATGTCTTTATTATTTGGTTTGGGTTAAAAATTCTAACTCGGAGGGTCCTTTTTTACAATCTGTTCTCGTGGATATTGAATTTCTCTAGGTATTTTTGACAATTTTCCTGGTGTCCCTCCCTATAGAAAGAATTATTTTGGGATTGACCTTGTTCTGGACACTCATCCTATCTCTATCCCTCCTTATAGAATGACTTCAGCTAAGTTGAAGGTGCTTAAGAAACAGTTTAAAGACCTCTTTAAAATGAGTTTTATCCATCCCAGTGTATCTCTATAGGGTGCTACTATTTTTTTTTTATGTGTAAGAAGGATGGTTCCCTTCGGATGTACATCAATTATCATCAATTTAATAAGGTTATGGTGAAGAACAACTATCCTCTTCCTTTAATTGATAATTTTTTTACCAACTTTAGGGTACTCGATATTTCTTTATGATTGATCTTAGCTCTGGTTATCATTAACTAAAGATTAGGGAGGTGGATATCCCTAAGAATGCCTTTCGAACCTGGTATGGTCATTATAAGTTCTTAGTTATGTCTATTGGTTTAACTAATGCCCCAATGACATTTATGGACTTGATGAATAGGGTCTTCCATCAGTTCTTGGATTTGTTTGTCATTGTGTTTATAGATGATATTTTGGTATATTCTAAAAGCGAGGTAGATCATGCCGATCACCTCTGTATCACATTGTAAACCATGAAAGATCAGCATTTGTATGCTAAGTTTTCAAAGTGCGAGTTTTAGTTGAAAGCTGTTACTTTTTTGGGTCATGTCATTCTAGTAAAGGGATCATGGTGGATCCGCAAAAAGCTACAACGGTTAAGAAGTGGCCTTGGCCCATGACTCCAACTGATATTCAGAGCTTCTTGGGTTTAGCCAGTTACTAAAGGAGATTTATGGAGAGTTTCTCGACTATAACTATCCTGCTGACTAAGTTGACCAAGAGAAAGGTAAAGTTCTTATGGTCTGATGCTTGTGAGGGTAATTTTGAGAAACTGAAAGATAAGTTGACTTCAAATCCTATTTTAACCTCGCCCGAGGGTAATGATGGATTTGTTGTTTATTATGATGCGTCCCGTGTGAGCCTTGGTTGCGTGTTGATGCAGTATGGTAAGATGGTGGCTTATGCTTCTAGGCAGTTAAAAATTCAAGAGAAGAATTATCTAACTTATGGCTTGGAGTTATTGGCTGTGGCGTTCATATTGAAGATTTGGTATCACTATTTGAATCAAGTCCATGTAGATATCTTTTCATATCTTTTCTAATCATAAGAGCCTACACTATGTGTTTACCCAAAAAAATTTGAACCTCAAGCAGAGGAGGTCACTTGATTTATTAAAAAGCTGTGACATAAGTCTCCACTACCACCCAAGTAAAACTAATGTGGTTGCTGATGATCCTAGTAGGTTATCCATGGGGATCCTAGCTCATGTGTATAAGGATAAGCTATAGTTGGTGAAATATATTCACCATTTGGCTAACCTTGGTATTCGTCTGTTGGAATCTAAGGATGGTGGTATGTTTGTGCAAGAGGTGGCTAAGTCATCCCTTGTTGTTGTAATAAAAGAGAAATAGGTACTGGATCCTGTCTTAATGAAGATTAAGGGAGATGTGGGGCAGCAAAAGGTTGTTACTTGTTAGATTAGTGGCGATGGTATCTTGAGGTACCAAGGCAGATTATGTGTTCCCGACGTAGATGGGTTGTGAGAGAGGATATTAGCTAAGGCTCATGAGTCGCATTATGCCATTCATCCTGCTTCAATGAAGATGTATCATGAACTTTAGGAGATTTATTGGTGGAACAATATGAATCAAGATGTGTCCAATTTTATGGCTAAATGCATGGTGTGTCACCAAGTGAAGGTTGAGCACTTGCGGCTCAGAGGGTTGTATCAAGAAATTGAGTTGCCTATATGGAAGTGGGATGTGATTAATATGGATTTTGTTACTGATCTTCCTTGATCTAGGAATTAGTTTGATTCAATTTGGGTCATTGTGGATAGGATGACTAAGTTTGCTCACTTCTTGCCAGTAAGGACTAATTATTCGGTAGATGATTATGTGAAGTTATTTCTCTAAGAGATTGTGAAGTTGCATAGGGTGCCTATTTCTATCATGTCAGATCATGGTATTCAGTTCTCATTATACTTTTGGCATTTATTTCAAATAGGTTTGGGAACTAAGGTGCGCCTTAGTATTGCTTTCTACCCATAGTCGGATGGGCAAATGGAAAGAACTATTCAGACATTGGAAGATTTACTTAGAGTATGAGTGATCGACTCTGGTGGTAGTTAGGTTGATCATTTTCCTTTTATAAAGTTTGTGTATAATAATAGCTACCACTCTAGTATTGGGATGACTTTGATTGAGGAATTGTATGGTAGGAGATGTAGATCTCCTATTATGTGGTTTGAGGTTGGTGAAGCAGAGGTGTTTGGCCCAGATTTAGCTCACCAAGACATAGAGAACGTGAAGGTAATTTGGGATAGACTTAATACTGCCTAAAGTCACCAAAAATCCTATGCGGATATGAGGTGTAGGAAGTTAGAGTATGAGGTTGGCGATTAGGGGTTCTCAAAGGTGTCTCCCAAAAAGGAGTAATGTGGTTTGGGAAGAAGAGAAAGCTTAGTACTTGATATATCGGCCTGTACTTGGTTTAGAAGAGGGTTGGTAATGTTGCATATGAATTGGAGCTGCCCTAGTTTGAGCTCCATTCATCTGGTGTTTCATGTTTCGATGTTGAGAAAGTGCGTGGTTGACCCTTCGACAATTGTTCCTTTAGAGGAGGTGGGTATTTTGGGTTCCTTATATTATGAGGAAGTCCCGGTTAAAATTTTGAATCTACAAGTTTGATGGCTGCGAACAAAGAATGTATCTTTGGTAAAGGTTCTATAGAGGGACCACAAGGTTGAAGAGACTACTTGGGAAGCCAAAGAGGGCGTGACGTCTAAGTATCCGTTCCTATTCCCTATTACAAGAAATTGTGCTTAAGGTGTGAGTTGTTCTTAATATATTTATTTTTTTGACTTTGTGATGGAAATTTTGATTCCTTCATATCTTTGTTTTCTGACTTTGTTATAGGGAAGTGTAGTTGTTAAATGTGTTAAGTTATGCTTATGTATACCTTGACCCATCATTCGAGGATGAATGATCTAAGTAGGGGAGAATTAAAACACCTCAAATTTTTGCCCTTGAAATTTTTTTGAGCTTTGAGCTCACTACATTGGTAACGACTCACCCCACGAGTTGTAGGATATTGTTAAGAGTCCTGGGGAAAAAGTCAAATAAATTAGAGAGTAAGTGGCTAAGTTGTGTTCAGAGTATGAGTGGCTCACTATGAGTCGTGAGTGCAAATCATAGGGTGTCCCACGTTCAACCCAATTTAGGTTTTGTGTTGACTACGACTAGACCCTATATGTCGTAGGGTCTTATTACGAGTTGGTTGGTTAAGTTGTAAGGTCAACAATGGGTGGTGTCCTAGAGACTGTCCTGGTTACGAATCATGGTGACGAGTCGTAAGGAGTGGTTATGAGTTAATGGCTGACTCGTAGTCAAAGGTGAACCTTTTCTAGCTTTTAAGTTAAGGACATTCTGGACATTTTTACTCTTACCCAAATTATTACCCACATCTTATAACCCCTTTAGGGTGTCATTAGCACTCAAAAACAAATCAAAGTAACTTCTCAACACTTTCAAATACTGCAAGGTTAAGAACACTTATGGTTTTCAAAAGGTTGATCAATTAGGGCATTAAGGGTGATTTCTGTCCGTACATCTTACTATTTCAGGCATGTGAATCTTCGCTAATTGTAGATTTGTTAAAAGTATATGTATTAAAGTGTTGTTCACATGGAATTGATTTGATTATAAAAAAAAGGAATGTGGGTTTTGAATGCTTATTGTTGAACAATGTTTTCCCATGGTTTAATTATGATTATTTATGCTTTAAATATGGTTTTGAACATGTGGGTGCATGGGTATGGTGAATGAACTAGGGAATTATTATTTTCCCCAAACTTGTGACTTTTGAAGTGGTTATGACCTCAACCCCAAATTGTGAAATTTATTTTTGTATAAGGAATGTAGGAATTGAACTGTTCTTGAACTATTGCCTCATGATGTTGAATTGAACCTTATGAAATTGTGTTTTCACAAGTTACGACCTAATTGATCCAAAGGGGGTATGAATTCCATAAGTGATGTAATTGGTTGGGCATGCTGTTGTTACCTTGTAAGTGTAGTTGGTATGAAAATACCAACAATGTATGCCTTAATGTGTAATATGGTTCAATGAATGGGAATGTATGAGAAATGTTTTTAATTAGGCTTTAAAAGAAGATTGTGTAGCCGAGTCATAAAAGTGGAGGTCCAAGTGACCAATACTGGAAACTGCGCTAGCTGGTATGGGGGTCATTATGGCTTGAGGGTTCGAGTTCATTTGCTTGTGACCACGGGTTCGAATCCACCTTATTGTCATTATTATGATTTGAGGGTTCGATTACCCCATATCACATTTCATGGTCGGGTGCTTAAGTCACCTTAGTATATGTTGGGAGGTTTGAGTCCCCCATGTGCATATATATGAGATTATTCTCCAATTCATGCGGCTACACACACTGGGACCCGACCAAAGGGTGAGAGCTGAGGCCCATATAGCTCATGGGTACTATTATATGACAGTTAAGCTACACAATCTTGGTTAAGGTTTTAAAGTGAATACTAAACCATGTTCCCTATCCCGGCAAGGAATATATATATATATATTTATTTATATTTATATGTATTTGCATATGGTTATGTGCATTAGATGGCTTGGTGTGAACTGACTACATTATTTTATTTGTATCCCTTTGTTACATACTAGCGTTCACCATGCTAACCATCTTTGGACACTCTATCACCACACGATACAGGATTTGACCATACTTCTACCCCTCCTGCTCTGTGATTGTCGATTGATCAAGAGTCGAGTTGAAGTGGTGTACGTCTATGCTTTGAAAGACTTCATTTTAGGAATATGTTTTCCTTTTTATTTATAGACTATTGGATTCTATTTTTGGCTATAGTCGGGGGTATGTACCGACACTTTATTGATATTCAATTTCGTAGAGGCTTTATTAGACTACTGTGGACTTGGGATGGTTTGGTTGTTGGTTAGTTTGTTTATTCAAATATCATAATATCTTAAATTTAGAGTTCTTTTATCTTGTTATATGTGTAGAATTCACCCGACATGGGTGTAAGTTGGTCTACAATTTGGGTATTGGGGGTGGTCTCCGGTTATTATTGGACTTGAGATAACCATCACGACCAGGTCCTGGTTCGCGTTATGTCACCCTGCTAGGTTTTGTGCATGTCAGTGGTATCCAATACTTTGATGAACTTCTCGAATTCATAGACCATATCAGTTTCTATCTATCTATTTTCAATCTTAATTAGCTTTACTTGGACAACCATGTAATTTTGATTTAGTATCATGTATACAGTAGACATTTAGACATGCGATATCATGTTTGTGAAATGAAAACATGAGATGAAATTAGTGTTTGGACATGCGATTTCATCTTATGATGTCACAATCCAAATGGACATGGGTGACACCCACCCCATTCTTCGTTGAAAGACTAGTAACTCCGAAAGCATTATCCAACACTTAGAAAAAATAAAAAAACTATCCCATTAATATTTCCAAGATTATCCCTAAACAAAACTAAGAAGTGCAGGATAAAGTACTAAGACAATAAACATCCCTATAATCAGAAGTCGATGTACCAAACATATTAAAGATTGTCAAGAAGGGCATGCAACCACAGAAACTAAAGAAAAATTCATAAGTCCAAAACAAAAGACAATACCATCAAAGAAGGATTCTATTATATCCCGAATATGCTGTTCACTCGAATCTGAATCAAACGGTAAAATCACAAGTGAGATCTTGTATGAGCCATTGGAATATATGCTGCACTCAACAAAAGTAAGAGAAGGTGTAGTATCAACACATAACAAATAATAATATACTGGTAGGATCATTTGATCAACCTAGGATGAGATTATGAACCCTCAACCACAACAACACGTTAATATATGTTTGTCCTAACTACACCTTAATACAAAATGTAACGGTTGGAAGAGTTTAGGATTTCTAGCAACAAGTCAAAGACATCTTTAAATAATGAAAATTAGTCCAGTATAGTCAAATCAAGAAAATATCATAACACAAATACATACTCGGTTCACTCATGAAACCGTCAAATGCACCTGTATCTTGTACATACACGTTAAGGATATCATAACCAACTTCTTGTCATGATTTATAGGGAATAAGTTTCGTCCATGTACCTAATCCCAAACATAAGTCCCTACCAACCTTATTCCACCAATAAATAGTGAGAATGTCCAATTTTTGAAATATTCCACAATCACAATAGAATGTGACAAAATCATATAAAATAAGGTATCAATCAACATTTGTCATATCAACAAGCTTTACATGTAATTCCATTTGGAAAGTTATCACACACAACTCAACATGCACTAAATAGCAATACTAAGAAGTAGTTAATAATTGTTGTGGCGGTGGACAAGAACAATATTAAGAAATAATTAGTCAACAATAGGCCATGTGATACTTAGCCAACAAGTTCGTAATACTTGGTCACCATTTAAATGGCATGTGTCTATGAAACCCAACACAAATAAATTTTACTTTCTCCCAAAGCAATTTAAAATATCCACAATTATTAATATATTAAATAATTTATTTTAAAAAATCTCACAATTCCCTGTATATTTTAAAATAATTTGGAAGAGGCTTGAAACTTGCTAGACTTTAAATAATAGAAATGCAATAGGTTTGGTGTCTTTTCGACTATGAACCAAACTTAGATCAATAAAATTTAACCTACAGAATTACAGGTGAAATATAATATTTCTATTTGAACCAATAACTCTTATTGTAAGCCAGAGACTTTGTAACCAATAACTCTTATTGTAAGCCAGAGACTTTGTCATTCACATTTTGATTGTAATTTTGCTGTTCAACGCGGTATTGCGCCAATAGGCCATGCGCGAGCCTAGTATTCATGAGAGCTCTCGAAACAAAGGCCAAAAATCTCATAGGAACGATCACATTCTAATTTTCATATAGGTGAATTTATCAAGTGTACACTGCTTTAAATACACTATTACTAAGGACTATGAATTTATTAGGAGTAAATAACTCATCCCTTAGTTTTAGCAGTTCAAGCACTCTCAGCAAGTGCTCGAAATATCAATATCGACTTGTTATTACTCATATGAACCTACTTCATGGGATCTCCAATCACATAGGTTGGGTTACCATTTGTATTGGCAATCATATTGGTATTAACCCCATCTCTTTTACGGTTTGAAGAATTAATTTTCTTTTTTAGTTAGTGAATCGGCCGAATTCAATTCCGACTTCACATAATTAATGAAAATTATTCTATCTCTCTGCAGCTGCTTGACAACATCATGCCTCAATTTCATATGTCTACTTTTACAAATGTAAGATTTATTCTTCGCAATAGCAATTGCGGCTTGACAATCATAGTATATATACACAGGAGGCACAAGATCACCCCTTTTAAAGGGATATTAGGCAATAGATCATCCTTTTTTAAAGGGATATTAGACAACAAATCATCCTTTTTAAAAAGGATATTTGATAAGGAATTTCTTAGCCATTCAGCCTTAGTATCATCTAACTCTAGAGCCACAAATACTGATTCCATATTTGATCATAACAATGATCATCTGCTTAGCTGATCTCCGCGATACCGTACCCTCACCAAAAGTGGACACATAACCACTAGTGAATTTCATCTTATATGAATCAGATATTCAATTTGTATCACACTATCCTTCTAAACTAGAAGGAAATCCACTATATAGGATACTATAATTCACGGTTCCTTTCAAATATTTCGTCAATCTCATTAACGCGGACCAATGTTCTTTGTTAGAATTATGATTATATCTACTTAGTCTACGCACAACATAAGCTATATCAAACCTAGTAAAATTCATCAAATACATTAGACTCGCAATAATCTGTGTATATTTAGATTGAGTAACTGAGTTACCGTTATTCCTTTTCAATATAGAGTTAGCATCATAAGGAGTGGCTACCGAAGTTACCTCCCAAAATTTAAAATTTTTAAGAAGTCTCCCAACATAATGTTCTTGTGTTAACATTGTTTCATCTTCATTCCTTATAACTTTAACTCCCAATATCATATTTACTTCACCTAGATCTTTCATATCAAAGTTAGTAGACAAAAATAATATGATACTTTTTACAATATTTAAACTTGTACCAAATATAAGCATTTCATCAACATACAAGAGAATAATCACATAATCATTGTCTACTACTTTAGTGTAAACACACTTACTGACTTCAATTGAAGAAAAATCATCTTTTATTAAGACTAGATCAAATTTCTCAAGTCACTATTTAGGAGCTTATTAAAGATCATAAAGAGATTTAATTAATTTACAAAGTTTATTTTCTTGTCCAGAAACTACACATCCTTTAGGTTAAACCATATAAATTTCTTCTTCTAAATCACCATTTAAGAAAGTTGTTTTTACATCAATTTATTTCCATCTGATTGATAAAAGCTTATGAATTGATGCTAAGACGATTAAAATTCGAATAGAAGAATTCTTGTTACTGGTGCATATGTATCAAAATAATCATTATTTTTCTTTTGAAAAAATTCTTTAGCTACTAACCAAGCTTTATATTTATCTATAGATCCATCCATATTAAGTTTCTTATTAAAAATTCATTTATGACCAATAGGTTTTGTACCAGGAGGTAAATCAGTTAAAATACATGCATTATTTTTTATGATAGAATTAATTTCAATTTTTATTGCTTCTTTTCAAAATTTAGCACCAAAAGAAGATATATCTTCAAAATAATTTAAAGATTCTTTATTGACAAGACAAAATTGAATGTCATTTCCATAAGAAAAATGTTCTTTACTAGGCCTTTTACTCCTTAATTTCTAACTATTAGAGGTAGATTTATTCTCTTTCAACAGGTGCATGAGGTATTTTGTTGTCACAATCCAATTTCTCAAGTCATGATGGCGCCTACCATAACCCACTAGTAGGCAAACCAACCGTAGTCCAAAATGGCTAGTAACAAATTATTCAATAATATAAGAAAAAGAATGCGAGATAAATGAGATAAAAACCATTACATAAGTGAATCCCCAAAACCCGATGGTATTAATACAAGAGCTTCTATATATCAAGAATAGAAAGATGAAATTTCAAAGAAATTACATTGATACAACCTATCTCTGAATATAATATATAGACTAGTCTAACATATAAGAGAGATAAATAATACTCCAAATGTCAGGATCTCACTATAAGTCTTTAAACCATGGCTGCTCCACACAACACACACATCAGTGACGATAACCTGTACTATGATCTGTAGGCTGCAAAAGTGTAGTATGAGTACCAAACGAGTGGTACTCAGTAGGCAACTGCCAACTAAGCTCCAAAGGTAAAGCAAGTATATACAACACATAAATAGAATGGAAACTACACCCAAGAGTACAGAAATCATATAACAAGTAAATGTGAATAATAAGGGACAACTATCCTGTTCAAGTCCAAGAGTCTAACATAATAAGACTAAGGAAGTATTGAGGTTAAACTATCTTATTACAACTATATTTAAGAAACATCAATTTTATACCGTATATCCCAGTCAAATATACAAATAAAGGGTAAAGAAAAGATATATAGCAATATACAAAGCGAAGAAATGCGTATACAACAAGAACAACGAAGAAAGGGGTATAGACAGTGTCATTGCTTTATATAGCTAGATTTATATGAATACAAATTCATACACATATACACAAGATGTCATCTCAAAGCATAACCTATATCATCATATCCTTGTTTAAAGACCTCATTAACATACTATAAAGATTTAATATTACCGAACTCAGGTTTTCCAATCCACATAGCTAGACATGATATAATCGTGCATTCATAAGATAGATGAGATTGAAGACATACCTCGAATCTCGATACCAGATCAATGGCCAATCTATCATTAGCTAGCCATAATAATGATCATAACAATGATAATAACAATATCACTATCAACGTGACTAATCGGCTACTCAGGACAACCAAATACAAAACCAAGCCTATGCGTACCCCCATTGCCCCAAACTCGGAAGGTTCAATCAACATACAACAACACAAGGTATATTCTTCACCTATATCTATGCAACCATCCCATACCAGTTGATAGAGATAGGTACATACTGGTGATAGGCGATGCACATGCAGGAATGGATGCAAGGTACATAATCACTATCAACAATCTCATCATAAGTGTCATCATCATGACAATCATTATCATGATCAACCTCTGGCCTTTTCAGGTATCAATATATCATCATACTATCATCCGATCAATATATCATCATAGTATCATTCGGCCTTGCCGGGTATCAATATATCATCATAGTACCCTCCGGGCTTGTCGGGAATCAATATATCATCAAAGTATCCTCCTTCCTTACCGAACATCAATATATCATCAAAGTACTCTCCGGGCTTACCGGGAATCAATATATCATGAAAGTATCCTCTGGCTTTTCAGGGAATCAATATATCATCCTAATCATCAATACATAAATATAGGTATATAATAGGTGTACAGACTCAATCCAATATACTCGCAACCATAATCATAACATTGCAAAGATAACTATCCTATCATTATATTCTATCTTCTCATTGTTTACTAGCCAAGACTCATTATTATACCACTAGTTTACTAGTCATCACATGATCTTTAGTTATCAATCTAAACGATTCTTCACATAATAATTAATCATGGAATAATGACTAATCATTAATCAATAATTAACCAAAGCTAACGTCTAGTCAAGGTTCACTATTAAACCACAATCATCATGTATTCACTATTCATCATCTATCAACTAACACCAATCAATATCTAATAATATTTTATCAACTAATCCTCATTATTAACTAGTCCTTGTTATTAGTTAGTCAGCTTCAGTAACTAGGCATCATTATTAACTAGATATCATTATCACTAGCATCCCTTATCACCTAGCAATATTAACTATATTATCCTCACTTAACAACTAATCGACATTATAACTTGTTATCAATAGACATAATCATTACCATCGATAAACCCATCTTCATAGCCATATATCAACCCTAGTCGTTAGCTACCATATAACTAAGCAAGGCTCATTAACTAACAAATTTAGAATTTTAGTCATCAAGTGGTATAGTCACCTAATAGACAACTAGTTACCACGTAGCTTATACCATAATTAGGAAGAACAGTCAAAAGATCACATTTTAGCTAGAATCATATCAATAAAAGATATAATAATCATGAATGTATTGAATCTATGCATGCCATCATCAGTATTCAATCAGTGAAATCATAAGCGTCATACCACACCTTTCTCTGTCCCATACCTGAGAGATGGGTATACACGTACACACACACATATATATTTATATTCATGAAGTATAACTGCATTCTCTACAAGGATAAACACTTCCTGAATTGATATCATCTATCGGCCCTTGACCCAATAATATATTTGGAATAATTACAATATCATTATCACGACTTTTGGCCCATATACATATTCGGAACTCATCTCTATAATCATATTTATAAGTTATAGCATATCTTTAATTATCTCTTAGGACCCAACATCATGTCTAAGAGAAAACAACATCTCTATGGTCCAAGTATCAAGTCTAAGAGGAAATTACATCTCTATGGGTCAAGTATCAAGTCTAAGAGGAAATGGAATCTCTATGGGCCAAGTATCAAGTTTAAGAGAAAATGGTATCTCTATGGGCCAAGTATCAAGTCTAAGAGGAAATGACATCTCTATGGGCCAAGTATCAAGTCTAAGAGGAAATGGCATCTCAATGGGCCAAGTATCAAGTCTTAGCGGAAATGGCATCTCTATGGGCCAAGTATCAAGTCTAAGAGAAAATGACATCTCTATGGTCCATATCTATGATCCAAGTATCAAGTTTAAGAGGAAATAACATCTCTATGGGCCAAATATCAAGTCTAAGATAGGAAATTCAACTAGAAATAAGGGTACTTAAGTCAATTCTACCCAAATTATGATTTCAAAAATACCACACTAGCCCAATAAGATAATTGGATGCAATCTTACCTTAATCCGGATAATAATCATGATAAAAGAGGTTTAAGCTCCCTATATACCGACAAGACTTAATTTTGAGTTATCATACCCATTTAGGGGTTTAGGCTCTCAAAGATGAAGAGAAATGGCCCAAATTCGCGGCCTTGGGGTCTATTTATAGAACCCTTGGCATATAGATGCGACATCCCGGTGACAGCAAAGTCAAAAACTTATTTTGATCCTACCAACTCATTCAAAACCCAAACAATATGATAATAGTGAAATATGAGTGTAAACCACCTTTAAAATCCATTAGAATCATCAAAATTTTATCCAAGATCATTTCGGCAAAAAGTGAGGCCCACACCTATATTTTCATTTTTCATAAAAATCCTCTCAAAAGTCCAAAATAAGTTTGGAAGACTTGGGAACTAAACCAAGTGCCCCCAGCCTAAAATAGACATTTTGAACGCGATGGAGAAGTTAAATTTTAAATATGAGGTTGTTTCAATCAAATGTGGGTCCCACACTCATATTTCAATTTTCCAACTTTCCGACCAATAGGTTGAAATGAGCTCGGGTGCATTGAAATCTGAACCAAAGGTCTACCTAGACTAAGATTGATATTTTGGATCTTCTGGCACAGTCGAAACTAGGATTCGAGATTGTTTCATTGAAGTTTTTATCCGATAGCCGTTTGGAGCCAACAAAGACTTCAAATCAAGGAACTGACTTTAAAAATGAATTGAACTGCCTGGTAACTTAACCGTCGATTCCAACAAGTCATAAATGACTTAGGGAAACTATGGAGAAGCCCTAATGGTGAAGATAAGAGGAAACATGAAAAATGATCAGAATGGTCATCACATTTGTCACCAAGTGGAAAAGTATTTTCAAAGAATTAAGCATTCTTTGTCTCAATAATAGTATTGCTATCAAGATCATCACTTTTTAAAATAAGAAATCTGTATGAAATATTATGTTCAGTGTATCCAATTATCATGCAATCAACAGTTTTATAACCTATTTTTCTCTTTTTAGGTTAAGGCAAAAGAACTTTAGCAAGGCACTCCCATACTTTTAAATATTTCAAATTAGGTTTATAACCTTTCCACAATTTGTAAGGGGTTCTATCAGTCTTTTATGAGGAATTCTATTTTTCAAGTGACATGCAAATAAAATAGCTTCACTAAAAATTATCACATACATTAGAGCTAATTAACACGGAGTTCATCATTTCTTTCAATGTCCTATTTTTTCTTTCAACTAAACCATTAGACTTAAATGAATAAGGTGGAGTTACTTCATGAATAATTTCTTCTTTTTTCATAAAAAGCATTTAAAGATACATATTCTCCACCCTCTATCAGATCTAATTCTCTTAATCTTCTACTAAGCTATTTTTCAACTTCAATGTTATAAAACACAAAAGCATCATCTTTATTTCTAAGTAAATACAACTTGGTAAATCTAGAGAAATCATCAATAAAAGTCACCTAATATCTTTTGAACTTCTAGTCATAATTTGATTTAGATCACCCAAATCAGTATGAATCAAAGTTAATAATTCAGTTTCTTTATTAACTAAAAATCATATTTTTTTTAGTAATTTTACCTTCAACACATATTTCACATTTATTAAAATTATTTAATTCTAAACTAGATATTAAATCAAGTGATTGCATATCTTTTAGGTAAGAGAAATTAACATGTCCTAATCTAACATGCCATAAAGAAATAGACTCAGTTAAATAGGCAGAACTAGATATGTTTTTTTAGAAATATAATGATTACAAATAAACCATGATAACAAAATCCATTTTCCTCAAAATATTATTTTTAGTCAATATGACTTCATTATTTTCAAAAGTAACCTCCATTCCAAATGTTCCTAATAATGCAATAAAAATCAAATTAATTCTGATATCAAGAACATACAACACATTACTTAATGTCAAATTTTTATCGGATGTGAGTTTGAGAAGAACTTTGCCTTTTTCAAGAACTTGAATAGTTCTCGAGGTCCCAAGAGAAATAATTTCTTCTCTTTTCTCAACTTGGGTGTATGATCTAAATTTTTTTATATACAAATGTGCCTAGTAGCACTAGTGTCTATCACCCTATTTCTCACATTGGTCTCAGTATTCATTTCTGAAATGACCGCAATAATTATATCAACCATTTCAGTCAAATTTATTTTTGACTTAACGAAATTATCATTTCTTTCACATAATTTCTTGCATTGAGATGCATTTTTTATGAAGAATTTATTATTAGCATTAAGTATATAATCATTTTTATTTTCTTACCTGTATTATGTAGTACCATAACCTTCTAACCAAATGACCAGAATGGAAGTAGCCGAGCAACACCAACATTAGTAGCATCAACGATGTTGGGACCAATATTATATTCCATAGTTTTTTACATTGATGAGAAACAGTAAAATTTAAATATCAATTATAAAACTCAGTATTAACACATTGTAACAATGATAATATTTCTTATTATCAATAGCATTAGTAATAGTAATAGTAATAGTAATAGTAATAGTAATAGTAATAGTAATAGTAATAATACTATATGTTTTAATAGTAATATAAATTACTTATTATAAAAATAATGATATTGAATATTCAATAAATATTTTTATGATAATTTCTTAGGTGATATACAAAATTATACAAGAGTCGTGCTAGGCACTATTCTAAGAAACTATTTCAGCAATGTGAAATATTTTCTCAGGTTAAAACAAGCACTTTCCTAATTAATTAGAGGATACTCAAAATCAAACAAGTCTTCCTTAGTTAATCAAAGGATATAGAAATCAACAAAATTAATTATAAACCAACAAGTTCTAATGACGAAATAGAAATCAACAATAAAGTTATAATTAATTAAAATTAGAACAAAGAAAAGGAGAACAAACATTAGAGAGAGTGATAAATATATGATGTTGATGATTGTTTTTGCTAAAGTGAGAAAGTGGTATTTATAGAATTATTGTGGCGGTGGACAAGAACAATATTAAGAAATAATTAATCAACAATACACTATGTGATACTTGGCACTTGGCCACCATTTAATTGACATGCGTCTATGCAACCCACCACAAATGAGTTTCACTTTGTCCCAAAGAAATTTAAAGAGAAAATAGTCTAAAACACCTCCAACCTTTACCCAAAATCCCAAGTGCACACTCGAACTTCATGGGGGTTCTATCACCCCCTGATAATTTTAAAAATAGAATTATTTGCTCTTTAAACACTAAGATGGAAAAGATGGTCAGTAAGGATCCAAAAATATATTAATATTATTTTCACATTCACACACACACACACTCTTATATATATATATATATATTAATCATAATAATTTTATTTTTTATTTTCTATCTTTTTCACCAACATAACCTAATCTTACCACCACTCCTATCCCGTTGGCGCTGTTGCCACCGCCAACTATCATCTCTATTGTATTCAGTACCCCATGTCCATTCTTATTCACCTTATTCTATTTTAATTTCTACATAAATCTCTCACCCTTTTTGCTTCTCCAATTGCCCATTTCTCCCAAAATCTTGCCCAAATTTCAAAAATTAAGAAACAAGAATCAAACATCAAAGTCAAAAAATTTTAAGACAACATTGAATTACCCGCTTTAATTTAAGTCAAAACCTAGCTCTAATTTTAAACGTTTGTATCATGTCACCCACCACTACCACCACCGCCCCATTAGCGGCCACCAACCTGACTTCTTTCTTTTTCTACATCACAAGTCAAATAATGTAGCATAATTTAGTTATTCATTTGATCCATTCGATTCTATTTAATGATACAAATTTAATTTTAGAACAGAGACGGGTACTATCCGACGATGATATGGAACACAAAATTATCTATATTGAACTTGTTTTTTCTATGTTTCTCTCTTACCATTGGATTTAATTCAAGAATGTCGATGTTTTGTTGGGTGAGAAGATGAAAAATTTGATCGTTAGGAGAAAAAAATCTGATTAAGGGTTTGAGAAGTGTATATAGTGGAAGAAAAGGGTAAAGAATTAATAATAAATAAGCTTCAAGCGTCAAAAGTGAGTGAGTTTCACTAATCAACAAGGTTGTTGTTTTGACGGTTTAGGAAGCAACTAATTTCATTTTTGAAAGGTTCATAGGAGTGATAGGATCCTCGTGAAGTTCAAGAGTGTAGTTAGGATTTCGGGTAAAGGTTGGGGGACTTTTAGACTATTTTCTCCAATTTAAAATATCCATAGTTATTAAAATATTAAATATTTTATTTTAAAATATCTCAGAGATATCATGGGTGAGTAACATTAATAGCTATTGTAGTTAAATTTTAGGAGTAGAAAGTGTTGTTAAGTTGACCAATGAGCTATATAAAATACTTTGACGTAATTCCAACACTTAGTAAATATTTGGCTAAAGGTTTGTTTAAAACTTGATCATGGAAACAGATAAAATCTTATTTAAAATTTTGAAACATTGATTGCTTATGAAAGTGAACAAAACTTCAATTTCACTTTCAATATCAAATCATGTTTGAAATCTCAAATTTTCTCAAAAGTTGAGTTTCAAATTTCAGGTAGTGATTGTTTTTTCAAATGTAAAACTTTACCCATAAGTTTATATTTTATTAAAAAAAGACCTATCGTTAATTTTTTAAAAAAGGAATAATGCTCGATGTGCATCAGTGTCATATGAAAATATCATATTAAAGAATAACTAGTTACTATTATTGTTTTTTTCGGGCCATTGGATCTTTATAAAATTTTTCTTTCTAAAAGTTTGTAATACTATGTAATCACAAATATTTATTTACTAAAATGAATATAGAGATGTGTGTTTATTAATGTGGCACCTTAGGGTAATTTTCTACCTTATTTATGAACTATGGTTTGATAATTGGTAAGACTGCATATAAGTTGAGAAAATTTTGATAATTTTACAAATTGTGGAGTTTTCATTTTTAGGAGAAGAAATAAAACTTAAGAAATTCAAATTTCATGTTCAAATAAAATTTAAACTTCAAATCAACTTGTTTTCAAATCATGATCTGAAATCATGTCCGAAGGAGCTCTTAGTGATTCATTCCAATAACTTTTTTATTTTATATTAATCTTCTCTCTAGAATCTGTCTTCTCCTCTTATCTATTCCCTCCTTTTGTGTTGGTATTGGTAGTGTTGGTGGTCCATCTATTGCAATAGGTGGAACAACTATTGGGAGATATTAAAATAGGTCTTCAAATAGATTCCCCATCTATTTCAAGAAATGTTTCAGCTGTTGGCATAAAACAAACCAGTAGCAAGACTATTTTGATCTCTTTCAATAGGTTGTTCATCTGTTGCAACAGATGGTGCATCTACTGTAACAAATGATTCACCTGTGCCAACAGATGGGTTATCTGTTGGAATATTTTTTGTAATGTGATGTATAAAATTTATTGAATGTCTTAACTTTTTTAAAACTTACGCAGACATCAATTGTAATGTATTTTTATTTTTCTCATGTTTGTAGGTAAAAGATATCTCCCAAAAGAAAATAAACTAAAAATGGATCAAATTTTGACTATCTAACAAAAAAGGCTAGAGTACAAATGGATTCTGAGGAACTTCCTGAATAATCTCAATCAATGAAAAGTGAAGCTGAGGAAAGTTATAAAAATGATATTGAGGAAGGTGGAGAAAGGACTGTAAAGGGTGGTGAAGAAAATAAAAGTGAGGATGAAGAAGAAGAAGATAAACAAGAAGAGGAGGAAGTAGAAATTGAGAAAGATGATGATGATCAACATGATGATGATCAACATGATGACAATGTATCACCAATGGGACGTGAATTAAGATCGAAATCCCAGCATGATCTTGTCAAAACTATTAGTATTGATAGGTTTCAAGTTGAGATGCCAATAGATAACCCTGCGGAGTTAGCTAGTATTTTGTAGTTAAATTTCTATTGAGAAAACCTTTTGATGATTTTACGAATACTTTGAAGAAGGAAAAACTAGAGAAATTTTTTAAGAAGAGTTGCCTTGGACACTTTCTTAATCTGTTTGAGGACAAGAATGACATTTTTCAAATGAGCATGGTATATGGTCTTCTTAAGTCCAGGATTATGTAGGTGGGGGATGATAAAGATTTAAAGGAGGGAGGCAAAAAGATAGATGAAATATGGATCAACTACTGTGGCATGCCGATTTGTTTTGTCATGAAAGAGTTTGCTATAGTGATAGGCATGAGATGCTTCCAAAAAAAACTCTCATCAAGGAAACACCCCTTAAAAAATTCCAGGCAAGCAAGATAGTCAAATCACCACCATCGAATAAAGGCAAGACATTATCTAAGCGACCACCCACCAAAATCAACAAACGCAAGGAAAAAATATATGGGTTGTTGGACATTGATGGACGTGGATATAAAGCCATAATGTTGTTAGAAAATTTCATTGATAAGGTCATACTAAAGAAGTAATAGGAGCAATTGTGCTTAATTTGGTTTACCTATTCTGTTATATAAGCAAGAGAAGTCTACAAATGTAAGATCTCATAAAGTTCAAATCATTTTAGTCCTTTATAGAATGCCAAAAGAGGTCCTAGACTTGTAAAATTTTAGCTATGTGTTGACACTTAGTCTCATTTTTGGCCTTGATATTTCAATGGCATTATTTATGATCTTTTCAGTTTAGATTGTTGATTTATAAGTTGATTCATGATTAGGAATGTCAATAGGTCATCTTGGGCGAGTTTTAGAATTTTTGGATATTGTTTGAGTCATGTTTGGATGACTAAAACAACAAGACAACACAATATCAATGCGTCACATTGGCTATCACTTCAACAACATCGACACTACGTGTCGACACCATAGAAGCAGTGCGTCTCCTGCCACATTACTGGACATATTTTGCTCACTTAATTCCAACTTTCTAAGGGTAATTAGGTCTTTTTTCCCTTACCTAATTCAGCTAAAATACAAAATTAAGCTTCTAAAAGGGAAAAATACATTCATTATTCATAAAATTCTCTCAAGAAATAAATCCTAGTTTATCAACATCAAGATCAAGTTCCAACAAATCCTTAACAATATTTAGGAATTATGTCACACAGGTATGTTAGGTGTTCGTTCTTGGATTTTCTTCTACCCTTGGAGTTCAAGAATCCTTTTCAAAATTTGAATTATGATTTCCATGTTATGAATTGAATTATTCTCATTTTTGTGTTGTTATTTGAGTTTCAAAGTTAAAAAAATATGAGTTTCTTATAAAATACATCAATGGGTATGTTGCTTGATGTAGATCTCCTGTCAAATCTTTGAATTGTAAATTAATTATTGTTGTCATGATGCATTAACATGTTGTTCATTCCCATGTACAAGGTTATGACTCCGATGTGTTTGACAAAATATCTAAGTGAAGGAATTGTGCATTGTGATCATTTGGTGATTTTAGCAATGAAATTATGTTATTATTACATGTTTAAACTATTCCTAACCTATTGTTGTTAAAATTATGATATGAGTTTATCAATTCTGCTATCGAGTCCTAGGGGTATTTATTATCTGAAATCTAGCTATTTACTTAGTTGCAGTAGTTATAAAATCGTCCTAGTAAAGGTCAAGAAAAGTAGTACTCAGTCAGTTAACAGAACTCAGTGAACTCAGTCCAGCTCAGTCAGTCAACACGATCAATGTCAATTTAGTCAAGCCTAGTATTATCTAGTGACCAGTTCAGTGTCGATTTAGTTAGAAGTAGAATTCAGCACCGAGCGAACCTAGGGATGGGGGCATTCCTTCAAGTAGAGGGTTTGACCCTTAGTAGAAGTCACTGCATTATAGAACTATGTAGCCAGCGTAGAGTAAGTAGTCCTCCTGCTGGACTAGGGTTGACGCAATCATATATACATATATATATTTAATGAGTCTTCCTGCCAGATTAGGGTTGACCCAAGTATTGTTAGTATCCTGTGGCAAGGTGCTAAGACCCTTCAAACTAAGGTCATAGGTTGGACCCCAAATCAGTTTATACTGGGGTATTTTGGCTGGATGAATGCACTCATAGTTACAGTTTTAGTCAGTACTCAGTAAAGAACTCAGTCAGTTCTACAAAACCATGGCTATCATTTATCAATTACTTAGTCATCAAAATGCAGCACTAAGTTTTAGAATAATCTAAAAAATATGACGTATATCTATATGCGTAAAATAGCATGTTCAATATGTTCAGTAGTTACAGTTTTGCATGTACTCTCATCCAGTTACTTCATGATGTTCATTCAGTCAGTTATTAGCTCATGCTTATGAACCCATGTTTATCAGCCTTTCTTCACTTAGCATACCAGTATATTCCACATACTAATTACATATTTTCTTTTGTGCTATGATGTCTCATATCATAGGTTCAGATGCATAGGTTCCTGACCGTACTTAGCAGGTCAGGCTATCAACAACAATTATAGTGGTGAGTCCTTATATTTTGAGGACAACGTTTACCTATTTTAGTTTTTAATAGTTCGGTAGTTATTTCAGTAGGAGTTAGCTGGGGGTTTGTCCCATCAATTCCATATTAAGACAGTTAGAAGCTTTCAGACTAGCATAGTCAGTTATTCAGTTTTAAGATGTTATTATCAGTTATACTTAGTATTATTTTAGAATTTTTAGAACCTTATGGCATTTTTTTCTATAAATATATTTCTATATTATATACAGTGCTCATAGCAGGTACCAGTCATGGGTTATCTTGTGGTGTTTTGGGGTGATTGTAATACCCCGTATTTCTACCTAGCTTGAAATTATCCCAAGAATATTAAAAACTTATTTTGAAAGATGAATCCACTTTTATACATGTAGAATTTTTATGATTTTCACTTTTTGTTGAGTGGGAATTTGAATTATCTTTCCAACGATACCAATTTTGTCCAAATCTGGTATCGGAGTAAAAAGTTATGGACGTTTTATCGTGAGTTGTCAGAACTGCCCAAGTGCTATGAGAAGGTTGGCGGACCATAGATCTAGAGACATACTATCGCAGCTAAGGCAGTAAGTGAATTTTCTGGCGAAGGTGCGATGGACAGGTTGACGGACCATCGAACTAGCGATGGACAGGTTGATGGACCGTCGAACTAGCTATGGAACGTCTCCCAAACCATCGCCACTAAGGCAGTGAGTCCCTATTCTGGTCCATGTACGACGGTCAGAACGACAGTCCGTCGAGCCACCGACGGACCATCGTAGATCTCGTTCGGCAATTTAAAGTCATTTTTAAAAGTGTATTTGGATCTTTTCCCACCCGTTTTAACCCCTAATTATACCAGATCATAGCTTATAACTTCATTATTCATTCACAACATCCAATTAGGGTTTTTCTCCAAAATCAATTTCCAAGAACAAGGAACCCCAGGTCCTTAATCCCAAGTCAAGAATTCAAGTTTTCCTCCACCAATCTTCATGAAATCACTCACCCAGGTATGCATAGTGTTTATTCATGGATTCCTTTCATCCATGAAGCCCAAGAATCAGTTTTAAACTATAAATTATGATTTTTATGCTATGAGTTGATTATGTTCATGTTGTTGTAGTTATATGATGCCAAGTTAGAATCTGTATGTGTTTTTTTATGAAAAATATGTTATCATGTGAGTTGAAAACTATGAATTTTTAGTTGGTTATGATATGTTACTTTGAGGATTATGTCATGCCCTAGGTCATGAAACCTAAGTGTTTCATCAAATTCTTAAAACACTAGAGATCATGTAATATAGCTAAAATATGACTTAAGTGATGGATTCATGTTTTACCCTTTTGTTCAAATGACTCCCATGCTAGTATTGTGCCTTGTAGATGGTTGTTGGATTGCTCATGAATTAGCCTTATAAAATTATGCCATGTTTGCATGCAATCCTAAAAATGTACCAAACTATGATAACCATGTGCTTTTTGAAATCCCCAACTTTTTGTATTATGGATTGTTGATATTGGTCATGTATTCAAGAATGTCATGCCTTGTTAGTTTCCTTCTATCGAGTCCTAGGGGTACTTGTACCCGACACTTTAGCTGTGTGCCTAGAGCCAGTGTCATGTTTTCAAGATACTCTCAGTTAAGTCGTGTTTAGTAGAATTCAATCAGTTTCGTGACTCAAGAAAACTCAGTAATCTCAGTCAGTTATCATATCTCAGTGATACTTCGCCAGTCAATAAAACTCAGTAAACTCAGTACAATCAGTTTAGTATAAGTAATTCTATGTCTAATTAGATGGGAGTAGGATTCAGCACCGAGTGAACCCAAGGATGGAAAATCACCTGCGAGTAGAGAGTGTGATTCTTAGAAGCAATCCTTACGATCCAGAACTACGTAGCCAATGTAGGTTAAGACATCTAACTTATTAGATGAGGGTTGATGAGGTGGCTTAAACTTTTAGATAAGGGTCCCACCATTCTCCTTAGAGTACCTATTAGATGAGGGATCACTCACAACTTGTCCTTACCAGTGGCGCGGTATTGGTACCCTTCAAATTGGGGTTACATATTAGACCCCAACTCAGCTATATTGTATTATTTGGGGATGTCGGTTAGATAACTACTTCCCACAGTATCAGTTACAAAATCAGCACTATCTAATACAGTCATTTAGTTTCAGTAATAGAACTCAAATAGTTCTACAGAATTCAGGATGGTCAGATACAGTCAACTCTGAAAAGTATAGAACTCAGCTAGTTTTATCAGAATCTAAACTGTCGGATACAGTCGGTCAGTATCATTTATTTCAGTGATACAGTTATTAGTATCTCATGTTATCAGTACTCAGGTTTAGTAATCACATTGTCACGAACTCAGTTACAGTTATTATGTATTTATGCATGCATTCTCAAGTTCATATTACCCAGTCAGTTAGTATAGTATATTCATGTGAACTCTTTGCATTCAGCCTACCTTAAATGTATACCAGTACATTCAAATATACTGACGCATTTGTGCTATGGTTTTTTATACCATAGATTTAGAAGCACGAGCTCCAGAGCATCAGCAGCAGTCCATTCTCAACAGTCAGAGTTAGCAGTGAGTTCTTATCCTTCGAGGATATTACCATTACTTTATTATCTCATTAATTAATTTATTTTTGTAGTTGGAGTTAGTTGGGGACATGTCCCATCAACTCCTTATTCAGAAAGTTCAGTAGTTAGAGGCTCTTCAGACTATCATGTTCAGACAACTTATTTTAGGTTTTGTTTGGTATTGTAATACCATATCATAGATAGATTATTTTATCAGTTTTCAACCTTATGGCCTCTCAACCTTTATTTCCATATTTATATAGTATATTATGTAGTGTTCAGGTACATATATCAGTCATGGGTTAGCTTGTGATCCTTTAGGGTCATGAGCACCGTGTACCATTCTGAGTACTATATTCGGGGAGTTACAAACTTTGTATCAGAGCCTAAGGTTCAATAGTGTCCTAGGAAGTCCGAAAGCCGCATCTATTAGAGTCTTGTACATGGGTGTGTAGCGCGCCACACTTATGTGTAGGAGGCTATAAAATATTCAGGAATAGTTTCCTATTTTTTAGTATTCATGTTGTGCCAGTGAGCATAATCTTAAGTCAAAATCTTAGTCTAATCCATTTCTCCCTTTCTTCTACAGAACATGCTTCCTAAAAAAAGAAATGGGAATCAGCCAGCCCCTCAGCCCGAAGATCCTTTGGGTGAACATGTCTCTCATGCAGAGTTTAGAGCTGCATTCACTACTTTTGCTCAGTCAGTTACTGCTTAGAATGAATGACCTTCTGTCTTTCCAGCCAACCCAATGGCCAATTCAGCTACAGCCAGGATTCGGGACTTTACCCGAATGAATCCTCCATCCTTTCTCGGGTTTAAGTCAGATGAGGACCCTCAGGAATTTATCGATCAGGTTCAGAAGGTTACTGACATTATGGGGGTGTCATCTATTGAGAGTGCTGAGCTAGCTGCATATCAGTTGCAGGGTGTTGCTTACACTTTATTTAAATAGTGATAGTCAGAGAGGGTAGTAGATGCAGGATCCATAAAATGGAAGAAGTTTATCAACACCTTCTTAGTGAGGTTTTTTCCCTAGAGTTGATAGAAGATAAGGTGTTAGAATTTATCAACCTCAGGTAGGGCAACATGTCAGTGAAATAGTATTCTTTTAAGTTTACTCAATTAGCCAAATATGCTCCTCATTTGGTTGTATTTAGCAGTGCCAAGATGAGTATGTTTGTTTTTGGGGTGAATGATAATGTGGTCAATGAGTGCAGGTCTGCGATGTTGAATAGTGACATAACTTTAGCCAGGCTTATGACGCATGCTCAACAGATATAAGAGCAGAAGATTAAGATTAGGGAGAAGTAGAATAAGAGAGCAAGGACAGGTAGTTTCAACTTTGCTCAACCCAAATTAGAAGGAGAAAACTATTCTCAGTTTGGTCCTAAGTCATCAGTTCTAGCTCCTTCTTCAGCTAGTGCTCCAGATCCTAGATTCAGAGATGGTAACAGAGACAGAGTGCCAGGCTCTAAGTCTCAGGGCAGTGTCAGCAATGCCCGAACTAATCCCTTTTGTTAGACTTGTGGTAAGTACCACAAGGGTGCTTGTAGAGCTGGTAGCGATGCCTGTTTTGGATGTGGCAAGCCAGGCCATAGAGTCAGAGATTGTCCCCACTCAGGTTATCAGGGTCAGTAGAACTATTCCCCAGCTCAGTCCGATCACCCAAATCAGCAGGGTGCCACCTCCAGTGCTACTAGTGGGCAACACCCAAATAGACTCTATGCTCTTTAGTCCCGATAGGATTAGAAAAATTCTGGTGATGTAGTTGCTGGTATATTTAGATCTTTCATGTGCATGTTTATGATTTTCTAGATCCAGGAGATTCTTTGTCTTTTGTTACCCCCTATATAGCAGTTAATTTTGGAGTCAGTCTCGAAATTCTAGCAGAGCCCTTTTCAGTCTCTACCCTAGTAGGTAAAACCATCATAGCCCAACGAGTATACAGGAACTATTTGGTTATGGTATCTCAGAAAGTCACTTCAGCAAACTTAGTTGAATTAGAGATGACTAATTTTGATGTTATTCTCGGCATAGATTGGCTTTATTCCTGCTATGCCATAGTTGACTACAGAAATAGAGTTGTCCAGTTTTAATTCCCAAATGAACCCATCCTAGAGTGGAAGGGTAGTACTTCAGTTTCAGAGGTCAGCTTGTTTCCTACCTTCGGGCATGGAAAATGATATCTAAGGGATGTGTCTATCGTCTTGTTTGAGTTAAGGACACTAGTTCTGAAACTATCATTCTTGAATCAGTCCCAGTAGTGAATGAATATATAGATGTCTTTCTCAAAGATCTTCCAGGAATTCCTCCCGAAAAGGAAATAGACTTCGGCATTGATCTCCTTCCAGATACTCAACCTATATCTATTTATCCATACTGAATGACACTAGTAGAACTTAGAGAATTGAAAGAATAGTTGAAGAATATCCTAGATAAGGGATTCATTAGACCCAGTGTGTCCCTATGGGGCACACCAGTCTTATTCATGCGCAAGAAAGACGGTTCTCTTAGAATTTGTATGACTATCATCAACTTAATAAAGTCACCATCAAGAACAAGTATCTACTTCCCAGAATTGATGATTTTTTCGATCAACTTCAGGGAGCCAGCTATTTTTCTAAGGTAGACCTGAGATCAGGCTATTATCAGCTCAGAGTCAAAGAATGTGGCATTTCAAAAATAGCTTTTCGTACTTGGTATGGTTAATTCAAATTCTTAGTCATGTCCTTTGGTCTTACTAATGCTGCAGACGCTTTCATGGACCTGATGAACCGTGTTTTCAAGCATTACTTGGACATGTTCGTCATTGTCTTCATTGATGACATTCTTGTCTATTCCCACAATGAGTATAATTTTGCAGACCATCACAGAATAGTATTACAGACTCTCAGAAATCACTAGTTGTTTGCTAAATTTAGTAAGTGAAAATTTTGGCTAAGGTCAGTAGCGTTCCTTGGTCATATCATTTCTGGTGATGGAATTATAGTTGATCCTCAAAAGACCAAAGTAGTAAGAAACTGACCTCGCCCTGTTTCTCCATCAGACATCAAGGGTTTCTTAGGGTTGGTTGGCTATTACAGATAGTTTGTTGAGGGATTTTCTTCTATTGCATCCCCTATGTACAGATTGACTCAGAAGAAAGTCAAGTTTCAGTGGTCAGATCCTTGTGAGAAGAGTTTTCAGGAGTTGAAGACTCGACTCACTTTCAGGAGTTGAAGACTCGACTCACCTCAGCTCTAGTCTTAGCTATTCCAGATGGTCCAGATGGGTTCATGGTGTATTATGATGCATCTAGAGTAGGTTTGGGTTGTGTCCTAATGCAGCATGGTAAAGTCATGGCCTACGCCTCTAGACAGCTTAAACCCCATGTGAAGAATTATCCTATTCATGATCTTGAGTTAGTAGCCGTAGTATTTGCCTTGAAGATTTGGAGGCATTATCTCTATGAGGTTTATGTAGATGTATTCATAGATCATAAGAGCCTTCAGTTTGTCTTTTCTCAAAAAGATCTTAATCTTTTTCAGAGAAAGTGGTTAGAGCTATTAAAAAGGTATGACATGAGTGTCCTTTATTATCCGAGCAAGGCCAACGTTATGGCCGACACTCTAAGTAGACTGTCTATGGGCAATGTTACTCATGTTGAGGACAGTAAGAAGAAGGTAGCTCAAGAAGTCCATCAGCTTGCCAGACTAGGTGTTCTCTTAGTCGATACAGATGAGGGTAACATATGGGTTCAAAGTAGTTCAGAATCATCTCTAGTTTTTGAGGTAAAAGAAAAGCAAGATAGAGACCTTAGTCTAGTCAAGTTGAAAGAATCAGTCAAGGATAAAAAAGTAGAGGTTTTCTCCTAAGAAGGATATGGTGTTTTGCATTGTTAGGTTCATCTGTGTGTTCTAGGTGTAGATGACTTAAGGCAGCGAATTCTTACAAAAGCGCATGGTGTGCACAACTCTATTCATCCAGGGGCCACAAAGGTGTACCGCGACTTATGGGAGATCTATCTGTGGAGTAGGATAAAGAGAAAGGTTGCAGAGTTCATGGCTAAATACTCTACATGCCTGCAGGTTAAGATAGAGCATCAGAAGCTTAGTGGGTCCATTCAGGAGTTTGGTATTCCTACTTGGAAGTGGGAAGAAGTGAACATGGACTTCGTGTTGGGTTTGCCTCGTACTCATCTTCAGCATGATTCAGTTTGGGTCATTGTAGACAGGATGACTAAATCAACTCATTTTTTCAAGTTCATACCTCTTATTTCGCCGAGGATTACGCCAAACTCTATATTTGGGAGTTGGTCAGATTGCACGGAGTTTCATAATCTATTATCTCAGACAGAGGTACCCAGTTCACCTCTTATTTCTGGAAAGCATTCCAAAAGGGTCTTGGTACTCAAGTTCATCTCAATACAACCTTTCATCCTTAGACAGATGGTCAAGCAGAAAGGACCATGTAGACTTTAGAAGATATACTGCGAGAGTGTACAATTGATTTCAGGGCAGTTGGGATGATCACTTTTCTTTGATTGAGTTTGTATACAACAACAAGTATCATTCTAGTATTAAGATGGCTCCATTCGAAGCTCTTTATGGTGGGATATGTAGATCTCCAGTTGGTTGGTTCAAAGTTCGTGAGGCCTCAGTTATAGCGCCTAACTTAGTATTTGATGCCTTGGAAAAAGTCTTAGAGCTGGCAGAAGTCTTATGCAGAGGTGCGCAAAAAGGATCTCGAGTTTGAGATTGGTCATTATTTCTATCTAAAGATCTCCCCCACGAAGGGAGTGAAATGGTTCAGCAAGAAGGGAAAGCTCAGTCCCTGATATGTCGGTCCCTTCAAGATTCTTAGTCGAGTCAGCAAGGTAGCTTATGAACCCGAGTTGCCTTCAGATCTAGCCTCAGTTCATCCATTCTTCCATGTCTCTTTGCTCAAGAAGTGCATAGGTGATCCAACAGTTGTAGTCCCCATTTTGAGCATAGATGTTTAGAACAATCTCTCTTATAAAGAGATTTTAGTCAAAATCCTAGACTATCAGGTTTGTAGACTAAGAACAAAGAAGTCCCTCTAGTCAAAGTGCTTTGGCAGAATTAGTTCATTGAGGGAGCTACTTGGGAAGCAAAAGTACATATGCGAACCAAGTATCCTTACCTCTTCTCCGCTAACTCAGATCTAACTCAAGGTAACAGTTCTCCTTAAGCTTTGCAGTTTTATGTTTAGGTTTTAGTTACAAGTTTGGTATCCATTTTATGTTCAGAATTCCATTATAATCTTGGTATTAAATACCATTGCATATTGAGTTATGCATTCATATGTCAGTTCAGTTATATAATAATACATCAGATATGCATTCTTATTGTGAGAAACTTAGTTCCTCAGAACACTCAGTCATGCATTCATGAATCAGTTACATATGCATCAGATATGCGTGTTCAGTATGATATATTCAGTTATCAGTCATGTCATTCAAGAGATCATGTTCCAGTTGTTCATGTTTAGTATGTACGTCAGTTTATCTTCTTCCCTCTCACTCAGTCTTATTCGAGGATGAATGTTCTCAAGAGGGAGATATTGTAATACCCAGTATTTCTACCTAGCTTGAAATCATCCCAAGAATGTTAGAAACCTACTTTGAAAAATGAATCTACTTTTATACCCATGGAATTTTTTAGATTTTCACTTTTTTTTTGGGAAATTGAATTAGCTTTCAAACGATACCAATTTCGTCCAAATTTGGTATCAGAGTAAAAAGTTATGGACGTTTTATCGAGAGCTATTAGAATCGCCCAGGTGCGACGGGCAGGTTGACGGACCGTCGTTTTAGCGACGGACCATCGCCTAGACCATCGTAGCTAAGGCAGTAAGTCAATATTTTGGCTAAGATGTGATGGACAGGTTGACAAACTATCAAACTTGCGACAGACCGTCGCCCAAGCCATCGCCACTAAGGTAGTAAGTCCCTATTCTGGTCTACGTGCGATGGTCAGAATGACGGACCGTCGAGCAACCGATTGACCATCGCAGATCCTATTAAGCAATTTAATGTCATTTTAAAAAGGTATTTAGGTCTTTTTCACCCGTTTTAACCCCTAATTATACTATACCATAGCTCATAACTTCATTATTCATTCACAACATCTAATTAGGGTTTCTCTCCAAGATCAATCCCCAAGAACAAGGAACCCTGGTGCTTAATCCCAAGTTAAGAATTTAAGTTTTCCTTCACCAATCTTCAAGAAATCACTCACCAGGTAGTATAGTGTTCATTTATGGATTTTTTTCATCCATGAAGCCCAAGAATCATGTTTTAAACTATATATAATAATTTTCATACTATGGGTTGATTATGTTCATGTGGTTGTGGTTATATGATGCCAAGTTGTAATCTGTATGTATTTTTTTAATGAAAAGTATGTTATCATGTGAGTTGAAAATCATGAATTTTTAGTTGTTTATAATATGTTAATTTGATGATTCTGTCATGCCCTAAGTCATGCAACCTAAGTGTTTGATAAAATGCTTAAAAGATTAGACATCATGTAATATAGCTAAAATGTGACTTAAGTGATGGATATATGTTTTACCCTTATGTTTAAATGAATACCATGCTAGTATTGTACCTTGTAGATGGTTGATGGATTGCTCATGAATTAGCCTTATGAAATTATTCCATGTTTGCATACAATCCTATTAATTTACGGAACTATGATACTATGTGCTTATTAATACTCTGTTAGTCAATGAAACTCAGTAAACTCAGTCCAGTTAGTTCAGTATAAGTAATTCAATATCTAATCAGATGGGAGTAGGATTTAGCACCGAGTGAGCCCAAGGATGGGAACTCACCTGCGAGTAGAGGGTGTGATTCTTAGAAGCAATCCTTGCACTCTAGAACTACGTAGGCAACATAGGTTGAGACATCTAACCTATTAGATAAGGCTTGATAAGGTGTCTTAACCTATTAGATGAGGGTCCCGCCGTTCTCCTTTGAGTACCTATTAGATGAGGGATCACTCACAACTTGTCCTTACCAGTGGCGCGGTATTGACACCCTTCTAATTTGGGTTACAGATTGGACCCCAACTCAGCTATATTGCATTATTTTGGGTATGCCAGTTAGATAATTACTTCTCATAGTTTCAATTACAGAATAAGGACTATCAGATATAGTCATTCAGTCTCAGTAATAGAACTCAAATAGTTCTATAGAATTCAGGACTGTCAGATACAGTCAACTCATAATAGTATAAAACTTAGCTAGTTCCATCAGAATCTAGACTATTAGATATAGTCACTCAGTATCAGCTATTTCATTTATACAATTATCAGTATCTCATGTTATCAGTACTCAGGTTCAGTAATCATATTTTCACGAAATCAGTTATAGTTATTATGTATTCATGAATGCATTCTTACATTCATGTTACCCAATAAGTATAGTTCATGCATGTGAACCATTTCCATTCAGCCCACCTCACTTGCATACTAATACATTCAAATGTACTAACACATTTGCGCTATGGTGTTTTATACCATAGGTTCAAAAGCACAAGCTCCAGAGCATTAGTAACAGTCCTGTCTCAACAGTTAGAGTTAGCAGTGAGTCCTTATCCTTCGAGGACATTACCAATACTTTATTATATCATTAATTAATTTATTTCAGTAGTTGGAGTTAGTTGGAGACATGTCCCATCAACTCCTTATTTAGACAGTTCAGTTAGTTAAAGGATCTTCAGACTATCATGTTCTGACAGTTTATTTCAGGTTTTTTTGGTATTATGATACTATGTCATTTAGAGATTATTTTATCAGTTTTGAACCTTATGGCCTTTCAACCTTTATTTCTGCATTTATATAGTAAATTATATGGTGTTCAGGTACAAATATCATTCTTGGGCTAGCTTGTAGTCCTTCGATGTCATGAGCATCGTGTAGTATTTTGGGTATCAGATTTAGGGCATTACAGTCATAAGCACCGTGTGACACCTAGGGTGCAGTCTCAAGGCATTTCAAACTTGGTATCAGAGCCTAAGGTTCTAAAGAGTCCTAGGGATTCTGAAAGCCACATCAAATAGAGTCTTGTGAATGGGTATGTAGTATGCCACACTTATGGACAAGAGGCTATGAGATATTTTTGGAAAATATTCCCTTCTTTCAGTGTTCATATCATACGTGCGTGCATGAGCTCAAGTTAAAATTTCTTTCTACTCCAACTGTTCCTTTCATTTATAGAACATACCTCCTAAAAAGACCAACAAAAGAAGAATTAGGAACCAACCAACACCTCTGCCCATTTAAAAAGATCCCCTGAATGCGCATGTTTGTCATGCAAAATTCATAGTAGCTTTTACCGCTATATCCCATTCTGTGGTAGCTCAGAATATTTGACCAGCTACTATTTAAGCCAAACGAATGTCCAACACTACTGCAGCTAGAATTCAGGACTTCACCTTAATGAACTCTTCTTCATTTTTAGGGTCTAAATCTGAAGAGGACCCACATAAATTCCTTGACATGGTGAAAAAAGTAATAAATATTATGGGGTAACTGCTAGTGAGAGTGCTGAGTCAGCTACCTATCAGTTACAGGATGTGGCTCATACATGATTTAAGTAGTGAAAGGTAAAAAAAGGCACTGATGCAGGGTCTATAAAATAGGAGGAGTTCTCTACTGCCTTTTTAGATAGGCTCTTTCTATTGGAGTCGAAGGAGTCTAAGGTGTTGGAGTTTATTAATTTGAAGTAGTGCACAAAAAAATCCTCTTTGTTAAAAATATGGCAAAAATCATCAGCGTGTTTGCAGGCGTGGCAGCAACGTGTGTTTTGAGTGTGGTGAGCCAGGTCATAAAATTAGAGAGTGTCCTTAGGTGGGTTCACAGATTTAGAATAATCGTCCCCAGCTCAGTCTGATCTCCCATCTTAAAAGGGTGCCACTTCTAGTGCCACTAGTGGACAATGCCCAAAAAGGCTCTATACACGCCAGTCTAGACAAGATCAGGAAAGTTCTCCTGATGTGGTCAATGGTACATTACAAGTTTAATATTTACATGTTTATGCTTTGTTAGATCCAAGAGCGTCTCTGTTTTTTGTAACTCATTATATAGCTGTTAACTTCAATGTTTGTCCCAAAATTCTAATGGAGACTTTCTTAGTATCTACCCCAATGGGTAAGTCAATTATAGCTTGACGGGTATACAGGAACTGCATGGTTATGGTGTCTCAGAAATTTACTTTAGCAGACTTAGTAGAGTTAGAGATAGCTGATTTTGACGTCATTCTCAGCATGGATTGGCTCCATTCATGTATGCCTCAGTTGATTGTAGAGATAGAGTTGTCTATTTTTAGTTCTCGAATGAACTTAGCCTAGAATGGAGGGTTATTACCACAGTGCTTAAGGGTCAACTTATTTCATGCCTTAGAGCGAGAAAAATAATATCTAAGGGGTGTGTCTATCAGTTGATGTGAGTCAAAGACTCTCATTCTGAGACTCTTCATATTGAGTCAGTTTTAGTCACAAGTAAACTTCCAGATGTGTTTCTCGAAGATCTCTCCGGAGTTTCTCCAAAAAGGAAAATTGACTTTGGAATAGACCTTTTTCATGATACTCAACCCATCTTTATTCTTCCATACAAAATGGCGCCAGCTGAACATAAGGAGTTGAATGCCCAGTTAAAGGACCTCTTAGAAAAAGGGTTCATCAGGCCCAGTGTATCCCCTGAGGGTGCACCAGTTCTATTCGTGCAACAAAAAGATGGTTCTCTTAAGCAGTTTTTGTCATTTTTATTTGTTTTCTCTTTGATAATACAGGAAAGTCAAGATGCGTGAAAAGCAAAGACAATAAAAGCAAAAGTGGTGAATTTGGAACAAGTGGCCATGAAAGTGTAGTTGATGACTTGTCTGATAAGTCATCAAATTATTGATAAGTCATCAGAGTTATCATCAGCTGTAGAAAGTGTGAGGATTTGGAGCAAAAGTGTGACGACAACTCTGATAGGTCATTACAATTCTGATAAGCCGTCAAAAATGCCTTCAGCCTAAGGTAGTACATGAGATTTGAAGTGAAGAAGTGACGACATTGTCTGCTATGTTGTCAAAGTCCGTATAAGTCATCAAATTCATGATCAGCCTTAGGCAATGTATGAGATTCAGCTGGAAGAAGTGACGATAACCTGTGATAGGCCATCAGAGTTGTGATAAGACGTCAGGCTTAGGCAGTGCTTGAGAACTTGAAGTAAAGAGGTGACGATAATTCTGATAAGTCATCACATGTTTGATAAGCTGTCATGCTTCATTGTCAGATAAAGATAGAACTTGTTCAAATATGAAGAAGAGCTGACAATATTCTTGATAAGGCATCAGACTCCGGATAAGCCGTCACACACGTCGTCTTCTGTACGGGAAAATACTGTGATTTGTGATTTTGTTTCCATAATTAAGATGAAGTATTTAAAGCATATGTTATGATTTTCTAATTATAAAAGGGGCGAAACATCTGGAACTTATTCAAAAAAGGAGAGTTTACTTTTCTTTTTGGATCTCAAAGCTTGGAATTCAATTTTCAACTCTTTGATTTAGTTGTGGAAAGTTTCTCTTGAACTTAGAATAGAATCAAATACAGACTTCATCGTTTATAAGTTTAATTACTTTGAATGATGATTACAATCGTTGCTATCTCTTTCTTTCTCATGTGGAACTAAAACCCACAACTAGGATTGTGGGATCTATGATTATTCCCCCTTGGATTTAATAGTTGGTTAGGGTTTTAGTGATTATGGGGACATCGATATAATTTCTTTGTTATGATTGTTATTTATTGGTTGCAAACAATAAATCTCGCCTTACGTTGATTTGCTCGAACTGAGAAATAAACTAAAGGTAGCAAATTATCAACAAGGATTTAGGGAAGTTAAGCTCCCATCTAATGATTAATGCTGTATCAACATTGATCAACTTGAAATAAAATTAGTACGAAATATAAATTCCCTAAGTTTGAGAGAATTAGGGAGTTCAATATCTAGGCAGATTGAGAAACACTTCAATGGACTGTCGAGACTGATAATTTGGTATTTCCCACAAGTCATGAGAACCCAATACAACAGTTATTATTTAATAGGGATTAATAATCATAGTGATCACAACCCTAGTTCCTCTCTATCACTGATTTGAACCATTGAAATTTTAGTTTTAGCTATGAAGCAAGTTAAAACTTTAACAATTGTTTGATCATTGAAAACCACCATTTTATCTTTTCGTCTCATTTGTTTGAATTTAACTTGTAGCTATAGTTTCAAATTAGTGTAATCGCTACTTACATTGTTCCTTGTGGATTTGACCCTGACTCTAAAGTTGGGTAAATATATCGACGACGATCGGCTTGCACTAAATTGACGTGTAAGTTGAGCGTTATAAAAAATAGCTACGTTGCTGGGGAACAATTTAGTGTATTGAGTTGATTTGGAATTTTAGTCTACTTGCTTGAATTCAAACTTGTAAATATTTGATTTTGTTTTTCTTTATTTCTTGTGTTAGGTAGATTTTTATTTTAGTTTACTTATTACTATGGCATCATGGAATAAACATGAGCTTGGTGGTTGGAAATCTTATCTTGGTGATCCATGTCCATATTGTGATGGACCTCACTTTTGGCAAGATTGTATATATGCTCCCAGGAGAGAAATGTTTGCACCATCTTCATCCTACCAGGAGTATGATTTTTTTTTATGTGGTGGTTAAAATGGACATTGGAGTGATTGCCTAAATGCCCCCTTCCCCTATTGTGCTAACCAAAATTCTAGTTCTTCTTATGAGTTTGATAGGTTTTCTGGTCAAGAAAAGGAAGAAAAAAACACTGGTAAGAGTTGCATTGAATCTATATTTCAATGAATGTTAGATCTCTAGAAACAAATGTATGATATCGTATGTGATATGTGTCAAGACATGAATCCAATCATTCATGAGAAGATAGATATAAAGGTCAATCATTCAAAGCATTCTTCTATTTTATGTTTAGATGATATCTTGTCTGTGGAATCATTTAAAATAATGGAAGGGTGTGAAGAAGAGGAGCAAGATCCCTACATTGATGTTGAGCTTGATGAACCAACCATGAGAGATGATGCAACGATTGAGGAAATGGTGCTAGAGGCAAAAGAAGAAACCAAGCCAATCTCTTATAACGACTCTAAGCCAATTCGGGGTGAAGAGGTAGAGAAGTATGCAACTCAGAAATTAGGGATAAGACCTCACTCAAATAACTTTTCAACATTATGCTTAGTGGATGTGATGAAAATCAAATCCCCCAAGCAAATGATGAATTTTGGAAAGGAGGAGGAAAATTCCTATATTTTAGAGTTTGTCATTTCAAAAGGGTATAATACAACCCCAATCTTGAAGGCCAAGAAGCTTAAAGATCGATGTCCATTTATTGCCTTTTAAGATTCTCATCGTTGCCAAATGAGCCCTCATGAAAGTTCGGTACAAAATTTGGCAAGCGGTTCCAGTGTTCAAAGTGGCGTGATAGAACTTTCCTTATCATGCTCTCACATTTACCAACGCACCTAAAAGATGTAAAGATCAAAAGATGGGTCGACGATTCAAATCGTCTATGTGGAGGGATAAAGGATGAAGAACTTTTAAGGTATCTTGATGAATTTTAAGTAGTTAAGATAACCTAGTCGTGCCATGACATTAAATCAGGCACTGCTTGGGAGGCAACCCAAGGTATTTTGTTGTTTGTATTCGTATTATATGATTAACATCAGATCTTCGCACCCATGGTGTTGCAGGTATGTTTCTAACTCTCTTGTTTTGGTTTGATGCATTGGGGACATTGCTTGATTTTAAGTTGAGGGTGGGGCTACTTGTGGGTGTTGATGTCCTCTTGGGGTTGTTGTTGCCATGCTTTTTTTCTCGGAGTCTTGTTCCTAGTAGAGCCGACATGCTTAGGTGTATTATGATTTGTTGTAAAATGTTGTAGTTGACTAGGAGAAATACAAGTACCTTAGGCAGTTAACATGTTTTTATTGATTTTTGAACACCTCTCCAATGGTCTATTTTATAATTGTGTGATATCCATTTATGTGTGACCACTGTGCATCTTGTTATGGCATTATTACTAGTGACATGATAACCATTGCTAAATAATTGTATGAACCGAATGGGTAGTAGCTTGTGATGTACCTTTGTGCCATGTATGTGAGAGATACTAGCTGGATACAGTTGTGTGTTAAATTCAGAACTTCCCTAGTTGGTCTTGCCTTGGTTATAGGATAGCGGTTAGGAAAAGATCATAGGTCGTTGTTGATATTAGTTCACTTTTAGCCTAAATGACCTTCTATGTGTGAATAGTATCCCTTGATCATAATTTTGAGCCTGAATTCCTATTCTTTTTATGTTATCTATCACCTTCCCATTTGTATCACATTGAACCTGTTTCGGCCCTGATCTTCCTTGGATATTATGTACTTTGACTTAGACAAATAGCCTAAGTTGAGGGAGGCTACAATAGGGGTGCATGATGTAAAGTGAGTATGAAGACGGGTAATAAAAAAAATATGCAAGGATGGGTGTGGTAGAAAAAGAACGAGAAAATAGAAGTTGTGAAAAAAAGAAAATAAATGAATAAAAACTGCACCCATTTTGAATGTGCTTTAATCAAGAAAGGGAGAAATAAGGTAAAGGTTTATAAGTGGGACCCCAAAAATAGTATAGTGGCAAGGCGGCTTAGTTACTTTAAATATCCTTGTGTATCATACCAGCCCCAAGCCTACATTACAAGCTGAAGAAAAGTCCTATAGTGATCCTAACTTAACTGTTTGAAAGCTTCAGTAATGAAAATAAGAGCAAACTTATGGTATTTGGCATATATTGACCGGAACTTCTTTCTGAGAGTAAGTGTCTCTTGACTGTCCCCATATTGACATGCTTGGTTCACATATGAGTGAGGAGGGACCTCTTCATTTTAAGGGTACATTGGTTACTTTACTAGTTGCTAACTTGTTTGGATAGTGTAATCTTGTTACATGCATGGTTGTTGTTGTTGAATTGATGCCATATCTTGATTACTGTGTGTCGCATTGTTGTTCTTCAATAATATGCACAGTTTTTTTTAAATTAATTGACTATAGACATGGTGAAGATGTTTTGAGCTAAAATAGATGTTTGACTGCCAAATGTACTTTATATCCTCTTGGTTGTGTTTTAGTTGCTTGAGGTCAAGGAATTGTTTTAAGTTAAGGGTGTTGATGTGTGATCAGATGCTAACATATTTGAGGATTTTAGCTGAGAATAATTGCAAATACTTAAGCAACTTTTATCGTTTTTGATTGTTTTCTCTTTGATAATGCAGGAAAGTCAAGATGCAAGAAAACCAAAAACAATAAGAGTGAGTTTGGAACAAGTGGCCATAAAAGTGTAGTTGACAACTTTTTTGATAAGTTGTAAAATTTGTGATGAGTTGTTAGAGTCATCGTCAGCTGTAGACAGTGTGAGGAAGTTAGAGCAGAAGTATGACGACATCTCTGATAAATCATCATAATTTTGATAAGCCGTCGATAATGCCGTCAGCCTAAGGAAGTACATGAGATTTAAAGTAAAGAAATGACGACATTATCTGATATGTTGTCAAAGTCCTGATAAGTCGTCAAAGTCATTGTTAGCCTTAGGCAGTGTATGATATTCAGCTGGAAGAAGTGACGAAAACCTGTGATAGGCTATCAGAGTTGTGATAAGTCATCAGGCTCGTCGTCAGGCTTAGAAAGTGCTTGAGAACTTGAAGTGAAGAAACGATGACAATTCTAATAAGTCGTCACATGTCTGATAAGCCGTCAGGCTTCATCGTCAAATGAAGACAGAACTTGTTAAAATATGAAAATGAGCTGAAGACATTATTGATAAGGCATCAGACACCTGATAAGCCATCGTACACGTCGTCGTCTGACCAAGAAAATACTGTGATATGTGATTTTGTTTCCATAATTAGGATGAAGTGTTTAAAGCATATGATAGGGTTTTCTAATTATAAAAGGGGTGGAACATCTGGAACTTATTAAAAAAATTAGAGTTTACTTTTCTTTTTGGATCTCAAAACTTAGAATTCAATTTTCAACTCTTTGATTTGGTTGTGGGAGTTTTCTCTTGAACCTAGAAGAGAACCAACTACAGACTTCATCATTTATAAGTTTAATTACTTTGAATGATGATTACAATTGTTGCTATCTCTTTGTTTCTCATGTGGAACTAAAGCCCACAACTCGGGTTGTGGGATCTATGATTATTCCTTCATGGATTTAATAGTTGGTTAGGGTTTGAGTGATTGTGGGGACATCTTGATAATTCCTTTGTTATGATTGTTATTTATTGGTTGCAAACAATAAATCCCGCCTTATGTTGATTTTCTAGAACTGAGAAATAAACTAAAGGTAGCGAATTATCAACAAGGATTTGGGAAGGTTAAGCTCCCATCTAATGATTAATGCTGTAACAAGATTGATCAACTTGAGATAAAATCAGTATGAAATATAAATTCCCTAAGTTCGAGAGAATTAGGGAGTTCAACATCTAGGCAGGTTGAGAAACACTTAGATGGATTGTTGAAACTGATAATTTGGTGTTTCCCCCAAGTCATGAGAACCCAATACTATAGTTATTATTTAATGGTGATTAATAATCATAGTTATCACAACCCTAGTTCCTCTTTATCACTGATTTGAGCCATTGAAATTTTAGTTTTGAGCTCTAAAGCAAGTTAAAACTTTAACAATTGTTTGATCATTAAAAACCCCCATTTTATCTTTTCATCTCAATTATTTGAATTTAACTTGTAGGTATACTTTCAAATTAGTTTAATCGCCAGTCACATTGTTCCTTGTTGATTCGATCCCGACTCCAAAGATGGGTAAATATATTGATAACGACCGCCTTGTACTAAATTGACGTGTAAGTTGAGCGTTATCAAAAATGGCGCCATTGCTGGGGAACAATTTGGCTTATTGAGTTGGTTTGAAATTTTTGCCTACTTGCTTGAATTCAAACTTGTAAATATTGTGACGGACGTCACTTTTGGAAAGATTGTATATATGCTTCTCGGAGAGAGATGTGTGCACCATCTCCATCCTACCGGGAGTATAATTGTTCGTTATGTGGTGATTAAGAGGGACATTGGAGTGATTGCCCAAATACCCCCTCCCCCTATTGCGCTAAACCAAATTCTAGTTCTTCTTATGAGTTTAATAGGTCTTATGGTCAAGAAAAGAAAGAACGAAACACCGGTAAGAGTGGCAATGAATCTATGTTTCAATGAATCTTCGTATTATGTGATTGACATCAGATTTTCGGTATGTTTCTAACTCTCTTGTTTTGATTTGATGCATTCGGGACATTGTATGATTTTAAGTTGAGGGTGGGCTACTTGTGGGTATTGATGTCCTCTTGGGGTTTTTATTGTCGTGCTTCTTTTTCCAGGAGTCTTGTTCCTAGTAGAGCCGACATATTTAGGCGTATTGTGATTTGTTGTAAAATATAGTAGTTGACTAGGAGAAATACAAGTACCTTAGGCAGTTAACATGCTTTTGTTGATTTTTGAACACCTCTCCTATGGTCTATTTTATAACTGTGTGATATGCATTTATGTGTGACCACTGTGTATCTTGTTATCGCATTAGTACTAGTGACATGATAACCATTGCTAAATAATTTCATGAACCGAATGGGTAGTAGCTTGTTATATACCTTTGTGCCATGTGTGTGAGATACTACATAGTTCCAGTTGTGTGTTAAATCCAAAACTTTCCTGGTTAGTCTTGCCTTGGTTGTAGGATAGAGGTTAGGAAAGGATCATAGGACGTTATTGATATTAGTTAACTTTTAGACTAAATGACCTTCCATGTGTGAATAATATCCCTTGATCCTGATTTTGAGCTTGAATGCCTATTCTTTTTATGTTAGCTATCACCTTCCCATTTGTATCACAATGAACCTGTTTTGGCCCTGGTCTTTCTTGGACATTGTGTACTATGAATTAGAAAAATAGCCTAAGTTATGGGCGGCTATCATAGGGGTGCATAATGTAAAGTGAGTATGAAGACAGGTTATAAAAAAAATATGCAAGACTGGGTGTGGTAGAAAAAGAATGAGAAAGGAAAAGTTGTGAAAAAGAAAAAATGAATGAATAAAAACTGCACCCAGCTTGAATGTGCTTTAATCAAGAAAGGGAGAAATAAGGTAAATGTTGATAAGTAGGACCCCAAAAATAGTATAGTTCATAGGAGGATTAGTTACTTTAAATATCCTTGTGTATCATACCAGCCCCAAGCCTACATTACAAGCTGAGGAAAAGTTTTATAGTGATCCTAACTCAACTGTCTAAAAGCTTTGGTACTGAAAATAAGGGTAAGATTCTAGTATTTGGCATACATTGACTGGAACTTCTTTTTGAGAGTGAGTGTCTCTTGACCGTCCCCACATTGACATGCTTGGTTCATATATGAGTGAGGAGGGACTTCTTTGTTCTAAGGGTACACTGGTTATGTTGTTAGTTGCTAACTTGTTTAGATAGTGTAATCTTGGTACATCTATGGTTATTGTTTTTTAATTGATACCATATCTTGATTTCTGTGTGTCGCATTGTTGTTCTTCAATAATATGCACAGTTGTTTCTGGCTCTCAAAATTTAGAATTCAATTTTCAACTCTTTGATTTGGTTGTGGGAATTTTCTCTTGAACTTACAAGATAATCAACTTTAGACTTCATCGTTTGTAAGTTTAATTACTTTGAATGATGATTACAATTGTTTCTATCTCTTTTTTTCTCATGTGTAACTAAAACCCACAACTAGGATTGTGGGAACTATGATTATTCCCCCATGGATTTAATAGTTGGTTAGGGTTTGAGTGTGGGGACATCTTGATAATTTCTTTGTTATGATTGTTATTTATTGGTTGCAAACAATAAATCCCGCCTTATTTTGATTTGCTCGAACTGAGAAATAACCTAAAGGTAGTGAATTATCAACAGTGATTTGGGAAAGTTAAGCTCACATCTAATGATTAATGCTGTGACAAGAATGATCAACTTGGGATAAAATCAGTATGAAATATAAATTCCCTAAGTTCGAGAGAATTTGGGAGTTCAATATCTAGGCAGGTTGAGAAACACTTAGATGAACTATCGAATCTAATAATTTGGTGTTTCCCATAAGTCATGAGAACCCAATACTATAGTTATTATTTAATGGGGATTAATAATCATAGAGATCACAACCCTAGTTCCTCTCTATCACTGATTTGAACCATTGAAATTTTAGTTTTGAGGTCTGAAGCAAGTTAAAAATTTAACAATTGTTTGATTATTGAAAACCCCCATTTTATCTTTTCATCTCATTTGTTTGAATTTAACTTGTAGCTATAGTTTCAAATTAGTTTAATCGCCACTCCTATTGTTCCTCGTGGATTCGACCCCGACTCCAAAGTTGGGTAAATATATTGACGACGACCGCCTTACACTAAATTGATGTGTAAATTAAGCGTTATCAAAATTCACCATCAAGAATAAGTACCCACTTCCTAAAATCGATGACTTGTTTGACCAAATTTACGGTGCCAGTTACTTTTCTAAGATAGATCTCAGATACCGCTATCATCAGCTCAAATTCAGAGAATGTGATATTTGAAAAATAACTTTTAGAACTCGGTATGGTCACTTCGAGTTTCTTGTCATGTCATTTGGTCTTACCAATGCCCAGTAGCTTTCATGGACTTGATGAACCGCGTGTTCAAGCAGTACTTGGACATGTTTATAATATTCTTCATTGATGACATTCTTGTCTACTCCCGCAGTAAAAATAACCATGCCGGCCATCTCAAAATAGTATTACAAACTCTCAGAGGCCATTATTTTTTTGACAAATTTAGTAAATGCAAATTTTGGCTAAGTTTAGTAGCTTTTCTTAGTTATATTATTTCCGGTGATGGCATTAGTGTTGATCCTCAAATGACCTAAGCAGTGAGAAACTGGCCCAAACCCATCTCTCCATTTGATTTTAGGAGTTTGTTGGGTTTGTCTGGCTATTACTGATGGTTTTTTGAAGGATTTTTATCTATTGCATCCTCCATGTACAGATTGACTTAGAAGAAAGTTAAATTTCAGTAGTCAGATTCTTGTGAGAAGAGTTTTCAAGAGTTGAAGACTCGACTCACTACAACCTCAGTTTTGACTTTACTCGATCATTCAGGCGGATTTATTGTATATTTTGATGCTGCTAGAGTTGGCTTGGGGTGTGTTTTTATTCATAGGGGTAAGGTTTTGGCCTGTGCCTCTAGACAGCTTAAGCCCCATGAAAATAATTATCCACCCATGATCTTGAATTAGTAGTTGTTGTGTTTACCTTACAAATTTTGAGGCACTATTTTTATGGGGTGCATGGTAATGTATTCACAGACGACAAATGCCTGTAGTATGTATTTTCATAGAAAGACTTGAACTTGTATCAGAGGAGATGGTTAGAGTTGCTAAAATACTATGACATGAGTATTTTGTATCATTCAGGAAAAACTAGTGTAGCGGAAGATGCCCACAGTTGGTTGTCCATGGATAGTGTTGCTCACGTTGAGGATGGTAATAAGAAGTTAGTTCAGGAAGTTCATCAGCTTTCCAAACTAGGTGTTCATTTTGTTGATTCGGCTGAGGGCAGTGTATTGGTGCAGAATAGTTTTTAGTCTTCATTAGTGTCCGAGGTGAAAGAAAATCAAGAAAAAGATCCTAATTTAGTTAAGCTGAAAGAGTCAATTAGAGACCAAAAAGTAAAGGTTTTCTCCCAAAGGGGAGATGGTGTGTTGAATTACCAGGTTAGGCTATGTGGTCCATGTGTAGATAGTGTAAGACAACGAATTCTTGGTAAAGTGCATGGTGTGAATTACTCTATTCATCCAGGGGCCTGTAAGATGTACCATGACTTGCGGGAGATCTATTGGTGTATTGGGATGAAGAGGGATATTGTAATGTTTGTAGCTAAGTGCTCAACATATCAGCAGGTTAAGAATTAACATCAAAAGCCTTGTGGATCAATGCAGGAGTTTAGTATTCCTACTTTGAAGTGGGAGGAAGTGAACATAGATTTCGTGACAGGTTTGCCTTGTACTTGTCAACAACATGATTCGATTTGGGTGGTCATTGTGGACAGGATAACCAAATCAACCCATTTCTTGCTAGTTTATACTTCTTATTCAGCCAAGGACTATACCAGGCTTTATATTAGAGAGTTGGTTAGGTTACACGGTGTCCCATTATCCATCATTTCAGAAAAAGGTACGTAGTTCACCTCTTACTTTCGGAAAGCCTTCCAAAAGGGTCTTGGTGCCCAAGTCCACCTCAGTACAACCTTCAACCCTCAGACAGATGGTCAAGCAAAAAGGACCATTCAGGCTTTAGAAGATATATTGAGAGCATATGTCATTGACTTTAAGGGCAGTTGGGATGACCACCAACCTTTGATTGAGTTTGCGTATAATAATAACTATCATTCCAGTATTCAAATGGCTCTATTTGATGCTCTTTATGGGAGAAGATATATCTCTCCCATTGGATGGTTTGAGGTAAGTAAGGCCGCGGTAGTGGGGCCTGACTTGGTGTTTGATGCTTTAGAGAAAGTGCAGTTGATCAGGGAGAGACTTAAGATAGCCCAGAGCCAACAGAAATCTTATGCAAATGTGAGAATGAAAAATCTTGAATTTGAGATTGATGATTATGTGTATTTGAGAATATCTCCCATGAAGGGGGTGAAGCGATTTGGTAAGAAGAGAAAGCTTAGTACTTGATATGTCAGTCCTTTCGGTAAGGTAGCTTATCAGCTTGAGTTAACTACAGACTTAACATCAGTGCATCCAGTGTTCTATGTCTCCTTGCTAAAGTAGTGCATAGGTGACCCAACAGTTGTAGTCCCTATAGAGAGTGTAGATGTTCAAAACATTCTCTCTTATAAGAAAGTCCCAGTCGAAATCCTTGATCTTCAGATTCACAGACTAAGTAACAAAGAAGCTCCTTTGGTCAAAGTTCTTTGGTGGAATCAGTCCATTGAGGGAGGTACTTAGGAAACAGAAGCAAACATGCGAACCAAGAACCCTTATCTCTTCTTCGTAAACTCAGACTCAGCCTAAGGTATCAACCTTTCTTAGATTTACTACATTCCATAATTAGTTACAATTGCATAACATTCTCATATCATTCATGCATTCATGAAATAGTTCATTCATGTGTCACATCTTCAGAATTCAGTCATGCTTCAGTTATGCATGTCAGTATAAGTACAGTTCCTCAGTTCTTATCAGTTCAGTCAGTTTTATTCGAGGAAAAATGTTCCCAAGGGGGAGATATTGTAAAACCCCGCAAAGTTGTGGTCATTTCAGTTCTTTATAACATGCCAAAAGAGGTGCTAGACTTAGAAAATTTCAGATAAATATTGACACTTAGTCTCATTTGTGGCTTCGATATTTCAATGGCATTATTTACAATCTTTTTGGTCTTAGATTATCGATTTTTAAGTTGATTCATGATTAGGGATGTAAACAGGTCATCTTGGGTGAGTTTCAGAATTTTTGGATGTTATCTGAGTCATGTTTGAATGACCAAAACATCAAGACAACACGATCTCGATGCGTCGCATTGGTTATCGTATTGATTGAATTGACGTAGCGTATCGGCCATCGCATCAACATCATCGACCCGGTGCATCGCCTACTGCATCACTGGGGATATTTTTCTCACTTTATTCTGACTTTCCAAGGGCAATTAGGTTATTTTCCCCTCACCCAATTCACCCAAAACACGAAATTAAGCTTCTAAAAGGGCAAAATACATTTATTATTCACAAAATCCTCTTAAGAAATAAACCCTAGTTCATCAAGGTTAAAATTAAGTTCCATCACTCAAGTATGTTAGGTGTTTATCCTTTGGTTTTCTTCCACCCTTGGAGTTCAAGAACCCTTTTCAAAACTTTAATTATGATTCCCATGTTATTAATTGAATTATGCTCATGTTTGTGTTGTTATTTGAGTATCAAAGTTAAGATAATATGAGTTTCAGGTAAAACAGCTCAATGGGTATGTTGGTTGATGTAGATCTTATGTTAAACCCTTGAATTGTTAATTGATTGTTGTAGTCATGATGCATTAACATGTTGTTCATTCCCATGTACAAGGTTATGCCTCCTAAGTGTTTGACAAAATATCTAAGTGAAGGAATTGTGCGTTGTGATCTTTTAGTGATTTTAGCGTTGAAATTATGCTATTACTACATGTTTAAACTATTCCCATGCTCAAGCTATGCCTTGCAAGTGTTTGATAAAATGTCCATATGAGTAAATCATGCTTGGTAACCTATTGTTGTATTGTTAAAGTTGGGATATGAGTTTATCAATTATGCTATCGAGTTCTGGGGAAATTTATTACCCGATATCTAGCTGTTTAATTAGTTGCAGTAGTTATAGAATTGTCCCAATAAAGGTCAAGAATAAGAACAACAGTACTCAGTCAGTTAACAGAACTTAGTGAACTCAGTCTAGTTCAGTCAGTCAACACGATCAGCGTTAGTTCTATCAAGCCTAGTACAATCTAGTGATCAATTCAGTGTTACTTTAGTTGGGAGTAGGAATTCAGCACCGAGCAAACCCAGGGATGGGGGCATTCCTTCTTGCAGAGGGTTTGACCCTTAGTAGCTGTCCCTGCATTACAAAACTACATAGCCAGTGTAGGGTAAGTCGTCCTCCTTCTAGACTAGGGTTGACGCAATCATATATATTTCATGAGTCTTCCTACCAGATTAGGGTTGACCCAACATTGTTAGTATCCAGTGGCAAGGTGCTAACACCCTTCTAACTAGGGTCACAGGTTGGACCCTAAATCAGTCTATACCGGGGTATATCGGTTAGATGAACACTCCTACAATTATATTTTTAGTCAGTACTCAGTAAAGAACTCAGTCAGTTCTACAGAACCAAGGCTATCAGTTATCAGTTACTCAACTATCTCAATTTAGCACTCAATTTCAGTATAATCTCAAAAATACGATATATATCTATGTACACAGTATAACATGATCAGTATGTTTAATAGTTACAGTTTCATGTATTCTCATCCAGTTACTTCATGATATTCATTCATTCTGTTATCAGCTCATGTATATAAACCTATGTTTATCAACCTTACCTCACTTAGCATACCGGTACATTTCACGTACTAATCACATGCTTTGTTTTGCACTATGATGTCTCACATCATAAGTTTGGATGCTCAGGTTCCTGACCATACTTAGCAACTCAGGCTATTAGTAACAGTTATAGTGGTGAGTCCTCATATTTTGAGGATAGAGTTTACCTATTTCAGTTTTCATTAGTTCAGTAGTTATTTCAGTCGGAGTTAGTTGGAGGTTTGTCCCATCAACTCCATATTTAGACAGTTAGAGGCTTTCAGACTAGTATAGTCAGTTATTCAGTTTTCAAATGTTATTATCAGTTATACTCAGTATTATTTCAGTATTTTGAGAACCTTATAGCATTTTTAGATATCTACCACATATATATTTCAGTATTATATACAGTGCTCACAGCAGGTACCAATTATGGGTTAGCTTGTGGTCTTTCGAGGTCGTAAGCACCGTATGATGCCCAGGGTGTAGTCTTGGGGCGTTACAACAAAGTCATAGAAGATGATTTATTGGAACTTGTTGAGGATTAGACAAGTTCAACAATCATCCCTAGGGATATGACAGTTACAAGTTGATTGTCAAATATTTATTGACAAATCTATCCCCAAAGACGATCTCCTTATGTGACTTTTTTTGGGTTTCATGATAAATTTAATCAATATTTGTTTACGCTTGAATTTTTTTATATTTATGTTGAATAGTTATTATGACTTTCTTTGTTTGTTTCCTGTTTACATTTTTAGGCTTGCATTTGAAGTCATTCCTCTCCTCTAAAAGTTGGTCAAGGATTGCTCGAATGAGGTTTCTCATCCAAGGATCCTTAGGTAGTTGGCTATAAAGAGCAATACAAGAATTAAGGAGGTTGATGTCATTAACCCTCCGAATGATGTAGTAAGTCTTCTTTCAAGTAAAATAATATAACTCAAAGAAAGATATTGAAATAGATGGTTCATCTTTGCAATAGATGGATCATTTGTTGCAATTTATCTAATGGTTTATCCATCTAGTGCAACAGGTGGATAATATGTTATGACACATGAATCATTTTTCATAATGGATTACCCATCTGTTGGTTTGGTTCTCTAAAACTTACTTAATATAATACCCATCTACTACAACTTATGAAACAGATGGGTAATATGATGCAACAAATGGTTAATTTGTTGCCACATATAAATCATCTGTTGCAACATAAAGATCATCTATTACATAAGTTGTCCGTGTTAACATACTACCCAACTAACTGCCAATTACTATTTGATTTAAATGTATGTACCCTTTTTATAGGTTGTGCATCCATGGATCCTACCCACTAAGGAAGATTGGGGATGACTTTTATTACTACTATAGGTCTTGTTAATATAATATCAGACCTAATGGTGGAGCTAATAAAGAAGGTATTGGCTAGAGCAACAACTATAAGAAAAGTAGTTAGGAAAGGTCGCCTCATGTTAAGGCTCTTCATGACCGACCTGCTGTGACAGATATGGGTGCTACTTCTGGGGGTGTTACTGTGGAGTTTTTTTATCTTTGTGGCAGTTATGCTGATGTTGATGCTACTGCCATTCATGATGATGAGAATATTAATGCTCAAGAATAAATAAATATGTTTGAAATCACCCCTTATTGTGGTCCCTCTCACGCCTCTTCACGCTCATGTTCTCACTGTAAATGCATAGAGTGCAATGACAGATAGGATAAACTCTTTTAGAAAATAGATGCTTTCGCTAATGCTATTGAAGAGTTGAAATCCAAGAGGTGTGTCAACCATACAAGAAGGTGAGAGAGCCATACACTCCTATAGTGAAGATTAGGAAGACAAAAAAGAAATTATACATATACTCGCAAATAGAAAACCAAAAAAATTTGCAACTTCTCCTCCTTCAAAAGTTGATGAATTTCAAGGACAATTGAAGAAGGTGAACATATACGCAGAACTTGACGTCAAATAAAAGGCTATTCTGAGAATGACAATAAATTCCAATCAATGCGCAAAAACTTCACCATCAATGCCTCCCCCCCAAGACTTTAAGAAGATGATAGATATGAAAGTGTGGTACGTGGACACAATAAGTTTACTTTTCTTAACCTAGCCTTCTAATCTATTCCATTAAAAAGAAGCTACACAACAGATGAGTCATATTTTGCAATATCTGGGTATTCTCTTGCAACTGTAGTTCATTTGTTTGAATAGATTATCCATCTGTTGCATAAGTTGCATTAGATAGGTAATCTGTTAACAAATTCATAGAACCCTGTGCAACAGATGGACTATCTGTTTCATTTTTCCACTTTGTTTTTCCTTTTTAAAATTACTAACCTATTTAAAAATTGTCTTCTTATATGATGAATATATGATTGAATATGCTAGAATGAAAAGGCCATATACATATGACAAGGACCTGATCAAGGCAAACAGAATTATTGTAGTCATGAACATGGATGTAATACATTTTTTGGATCTTGATATACTACTCAAGGAAGGAATGATGACGGTTTATGACAACAACTTACCTATCTTCAACAAGGTTGATTTTTTACCAAGATGCAACCACTATTAGACTTATTCCCAAGCTTGTTGAGGTAGAGTAAAATGATGAATCATTTTCCAGTGAAAGTGTTGAATGAAAAATGGAAATTTGAAGGTCGAGCAAGGACAAGGGCCTTCCAAAAAACTAAAACGGTGCCACGTGTGGGTCATACGCACTTGCACACATTGAATGTTTGCTATCTGGCACAAAAATGACCAACCACACGACCTTTCTATGAGATATCAATGTGGAAAGGATGCAATATATATGGGATTATGGGGTGATAATTAAAAGGTTGAAACTGTATGTAAAATAAGAAGATGTAGAAACACAAACACTATGACAATTTTTATTTCAAGTTACTTTACATGTAGTGAATTTTTTTTATGTTTTATGAAAACTATCTGTTCTGATAGATCTAAAGATCTAACCAATATGGACAACTTGTTCTTCATCTTGTGCTATAGGATTCAGCTTTGATCGTCGTGAATCTTTAATGACATTTATGTAAGGTTTCTAAGATTTCACTTCTCCATATTTCCATAAAATAGTAGTATATATTTTATCGAGTAATTTGGTATCAAGCCCATCATTTGATACTTCTAATCGATCGCTTAAATATTCGGCGTAAGAGACAACAAAATGACCGCAATCCCTGCGTTTATAAAAATTAGATTATATATATCTTACAATTAATGTAAGTTTTGTGAAATATATTAAACGGAACTAAATCATGATACTTACAGGCTACCACTGGGTTGTTGGGCAATTCCTTCAACATATTCTACATCAAATGGATAACCCATTTTATCCCATATCCTTCAATAGTCGACTAATCAGTATGAATCTTTGGTCCAAAAAGCCACTTATATCAAGGTAAGTAGGCAATATTTTAGCCAGCTTTTATATCTCAAATGATGGTTCAAAATGTCTTTTTCCCGACATCGAGTAATAAACTCAAATGTGCATTTCTTTTAGAACGACGATAACCAATACCCAATGAAATTTATTACCACAATTGATTAGGATGTACACTTCATTCACCAAATGCAAAGACAATCTAGCTGGAATGCTAAAACCTTTGATGATATTGATTAAGCATTCCTTATTTTGGGAAACTTGCGATTGTTATTGAAAGTACCTATCGTAGGCATTATTGATGTAAATTTTGTACAAATAATTGCATATCGTGTATATATATAGTTCTTGTGTTTTCAACTTGGCTTTCTTTGGAGGTAGTAAAATATAACATCGATGTGCTGCACATATTATCAAACATTTCAGATTATGTGACAATAAAATTAATACACAGATACAATTAAATAAAGTATTAATAGTAAGATGTATGACATTTAAAACTCATCATTCTAGCAAGTTTGGGACTGTTACATCAAAGAGAACCAATTATTCATTCAGGGATGTGCAACAATAAAGTCAAACATATCAAAACAAAGACCCGATTGGTTCACTTTGTAGTGTTCGTCATTTTATTTTTTTGCATGATTTATATGTGTTAATTTTATGTTTTTACAAGAAGAATTGTGTAACTTATGATATGTACCTCCTCGCATGAAGCTTTAATAGCCCATTGGCAATCCATTCTGAATAGTCGTTGATCAACTTTGTTAGTTTTTTTTGGAGCATCGTCTGAGATATTGAAATCTTCAAATGGGTAATTCTTCAGTTACTTCGGACTAACATGCTTTACTTTTTATTTATTCTTATAAGTAGTTGATGGATTATCGACTGCGATATTATGCTGCTCAAAAGTATCTTCTACAGTGACATCCACCTGGAAAACCAAAATTGTCAATTCTAATCATACGAAATCTTGATTTAATCTCTTCCAAAATATTATATGACTTACGTATTGCAGCAGATAGGTCATCTATTGGTACAATTTAAAATAGTAGTAAGAACTATATGACAATTTCCAACAGATGACCCATTTGTTCTAATAGATGACTCATTTGTCAAAATAAATGACTCATCTGTTGAAATAACCTAAAACAGTAAGGAAGTCTTGATGAAATTTATCCCAATAAATGGGTATTCTATTAGGAAAAATTAAAATAATTGGTAACTTGTTTAATTTCCTCCAACAAATGAGACATATGTTGTAATATATAATGCATTAGATGCAATAGGTTAGTCATCTGTTGCAACAAATGTCTATGCCTATTTGATAATTTTCAGTAGTTATGTCATCAATTGAAATAGATATGTAGTCTATTTGTTTGTTGGAATAGATGATAAATATTCACCATATTCAGCTCATGCGGCTCTCCTGTGGCCCTTGTATATTGATCAGAAGTGTAAAACAAAGATAGAGGAGGTCCAATTTTACTTTTTTTGATGCTTGATAATGCCTTGGAGATTTCTTTCCTTCTCCTTTTGGCCGCCTTAATCTCTAATGGAGTGTATGGATATGAAATCCTCTTTTACGGGATGACACCCCTATTAGATGTCAATTCCTTTAAAAAGTAGTTACTGCATTAATAACATTAATCATCTATCATATTTTGCCATGCAGTTTTGGCATTTGTATGTAGAACATTCGGTAAGAGGAGAAAAATTTGTATAACCTATATTATCATAATTTGTAAGACCCCACAAAGTCCTAGTTATTTCAGTTCTTTATAGCATGCCAAAGAGGTCCCAAACTTAGAAAAATTCAGCTAAGTGTTAAGACATAGAATTATTTTTATCCTTCATAATTGGATTATCTTAGTTTCGATCCTTACGAACTTAGAATGTTAATTTTTAAGTTGATTCATGATCAGGGATGTCAACAGGTCATCTTAGGTGAGTTTTAAAATTTTTGGATGTCGTTTGAGTCATGTTTGGATGACCAAAATAGCAAGCCAATGCGATCTTAGTGCGTCACATTGGCTATCATATCGATATCAAATACGCAATGCATCAATAATTGCATCGACACCATCGATGCAGTACATCTTCTGCTGCATCAGTAGACTTATTTTGCTCATTAAATTATGCCCAATTCTGCTAAAATATAAAATTACGCTTCCAAAAAAGCAAAATACATTCATTCTTCACAAAACCTCTCAAGAACAAAATCCTAGATTCATCAAATTCAAGTTCAAGTCTCAAGAATTCACAAAGATTCCCATGAATTCAACAATCAAGGTATGTTAGGTGTACATCCTTGGGTCTCCTTCCACCCTTGAAGTTCAATAACCCTTTTCCAAACTTGAGTTATGATTCCCATGTTATGAATTGATTTATGCTCTTGTTTGTGTTGTTGTATGGGTGTCAAGTTAACATCTTTTATGAATTCCATGAAATTAAGTTAGCATGTGCGTTGAATTATAAATCACTCATATCAAAATTCATGAATTTGCAAGTTTCATGTTGTAGTTATGATTCCCTATATGGTTAGTTCTCATGTATAGCAATCATGCTCCCCAAGTGTTTGATAAAATATCCATATGAGTAAATTATGCATGGTAACCTATTGTTGTGTTACTAAAGTTGTGATATGAGTTTATAAATTATGCTATCAAATCCTAGGGGTATTTATTACCCAAAATCTAGCTACTTACCTAGTTTAGTAGTTATAGACTTGTCGCAGTAAAGGTCAAGAACTGTAGTACTCAGTCAGTTAATAAAAGTCAATAAACTCAGTCCAGTTTAGTCAATCAACATGATCAAGGTTGGTTCAGTCAAGCTTAGTACAGTCTAGTGATTAGTGTCTTTCATATAGGAGCCAAATTCAACATCGAGCAAACCAAGGGATAGGGGAATTCCTATCAGTTAGGGTTTGACCCTTACTAGAAATCCTTGATATACAGAACTACGTAACCAGCGTAGGGTAAGTCATCCTCCTGCCATACTAGGGTTGATGAAATCATATATATATTTCATGATAATTACTTCTAGATTAGAGTTGACACAAAATTATTAGTATCTCGTGGTAAGGTGTTTACACCCTTCCAAATAGGGTCAAAGGTTGGGCCCCAGATCAGTCTACATCGAGGTATGTCGGTTAGATGAACACTCCTATAGTTATAGTTTCAGTCTCAATATTCAGTAAAGAACTCAGTCAGTTCAACTTAACAATGGCTATAAGTTATAATTTACTCAGCCATCAGAATTCAGTACTCAATTTTAGTATAATCTCAGATACATAATGTATACCTATATGCGCAGTATTGGATGTTGAGTATGTTTAGTATTTACAATTTTGCATGCACTTTTATCTAGTTTCTTCATGATGATCATTTAGTCAATTATTATCTCATGTATATAAACCCATGTATATCAGCCTTACATCACTTAGCATACCACTACATTCTACATACTGGCTGTATATTTGTTTTTGTACTATGATGTCTCATATCATAGGTTCGAACGCTCAAGTTCCTGACTGTACTTAGCAGCTTAGGCTATCAACAATAGTTATAGTCATGAGTCCTCATATTTTGAGGATAAAGTTTATCTATTTCAGTATTCTAACAGTTCAGTAGTTATTTCAGTTGGAGTTAGTTGGGGGTTTGTCCCATCAACTCCATATTCAGACAGTTAGAGGCTCTCAGACTAGCATAGTCAGTTATTCAGTTTTCAAATGTTATTATCAGTTATATTCAGTTATTATTTAAGTATTTTGAGAACCCTATGGCACTTTTAGATTTTTTCTGAATATATATTCTAGTGTTATATTTAGTGCTCACAGCAGGTACCTATCATAGGTTAGCTTGTGGTCTATTAGGGTCGTAAGCGTCGTGTAATGCCTAGGGTGTAGTCTTAGGGCGTTACAAACTTGGTATCAGATCCTAGGGTTCTAAAGAGTCCTAGGGAATCTCAAAGCAACATCAAGTAGAGTCTCGTGCATGGGTGTGTAGCATGCCACACTTATGGATAAGAGGCTATGATGTATTTTAGGAAAAGGTTCCCTTCTTTCAGTGTTCATATTGTGTGAGTGAGAATGACCTTAAGTTAAACTCTCTATCTAATCACACTTTTCCTTCCGTTTATAGAATATGCCTCCCAGAAAGACCAATGGAAAAAGAACTGGGATCCAACCAGCACCTCCGTCCGTTTAGGAAGATCCGTTGAATGAGCATATTTCTCACGTAGAATTTAGAGCAGCTTTCACCACTCTAGCCTATTCTGTGGTAGCTCAGAATGTTCGATCGGTTAGTATTCAGGCTAAACTAGTTTCTAATACTACTATATCTAGAATTTGGGACTTCACCCAACTAAACCCTCCTTCAATTTCAGGGTCTAAGTCTGAAGAGGACCCATAGGAATTCCTTCATATGGTGTAGAAGGTAACAAACATTATCGGGGTAACTGCTATCGAGAGTGTTGAGTTAGATGCCTATTATTTGTAGAATGTGGCTCATAGATGGTTTAAGTAGTGAAAGGTGGATAGGGTGAAGATGAAAGGCTTATAGAATGAGAGGAGTTTGCTACTGCCTTTTTAGATATGTTCTTTCCGTTGGAGTTGAGAAAGGCTAAGGTGTTAGAGTTTATCAATCAAAAGTAGGGCAACAAAAGTGTGAAAGATTATTCCCTCAAATTTACTCAGTTGGCCAGGTATGATCCTCATATGGTAGTTGATAACAAGTCTAAGATGAGCAAGTTCGTGTATGGTGTATTTGATAGTGTGGTCAAGGAGTGTAGGACCGCAATACTGATTAAGAAGATGGACTTAGCTAGGTTGATGGTCCATGTTAGCATATTGAGGAATAGATGACTAAAGAGAAATAGAGGGGGAGCAAGACGGCTAAAATAGGTAGATTTAATTTTGCTCAGTCTAAGTCTATGGGGTGGTAATTTTCCTCAGTTCTTCCCAAAATCTTTAGCCCCTCTCCGTTCTCAACCAGTGCTAAATTTAAAAATGGTAATAAGGATAGGGCGCCAGGCTCTAATTCTTAGGGTAGTATGAATAGTGGCCAAACAAATCCTCTTTGTCAGAAGTGTGGCAGAAATCATTAGGGTGTCTGTAGGGTCCGCAATGACATTGTGTTTCGGGCGTGGTAAGCTAGGTCATAGAATCAGAGAATGTCCTCAGGTGGGTTTACAGAGTTAGCATAATCGTCCCCCAGCTTAGCTCGATTGCCCATTTCAGTAGGGTGCCGCTTCCAGTGCCACCAGTGGACAATACCCAAATAGGCTCTATGCACTCTAGTCCTTATAGGATCAGGAAAGTTCTTTTGATGTGGTCACTGGTACGTTACAAGTTTACCATTTACATGTTTATGCTTTGTTAGATCCTGGAGATTCTCTATCTTTTGTATATCTTTATATAACTATTAACTTTGGAGTCAGTCCTGAAACCTTAGCAGAACCCTTCTCAGTCTCTACCCAAGTGGATAAGACTATCATAGCCCGGCGGGTATACAGGAACTATCCGATTATGGTGTCTTAGAAAGTTACTTTAGTAGACTTAGTAGAGTTAGAGATGATAGATTTCGACGTCATTCTCGGCATGGATTAGATCTATTCATGCTATGCTTCAATTGATTGTAGAAACAGAGTTGTATATTTTTAGTTCTCGAATAAACCTGGCCTAAAATGGAGGGGTAGTTCTACAACACTTAAGGGTCAACTTGTTTCATACATTAAAGAGATAAAAAAGATATCCAAAGGGTGTGTCTATCATTTGGTGTGAGTCAAAAACTCTAGTTTTGAGACTCCTAATGTTGAGTTAGTTCCAGTCTCAAGTGAATTTCCAGATGTGTTTCCCAAAGATCTCTCTGGAGTTCCTCCCAAAAGGGAAATTGACTTAGGAATAGACCTCCTTCATGATACTCAGCCTATCTCTATTCTGCCATATAGAATGGCTCCGCTGAACTTAAGAAGTTGATAGAACACATGAAGGGCCTCTTAGACAAAGGGCTCATCGGGCCTATCATATCTCCTTGAGGTGCACCAGTTCTATTCGTGCGAAACAAATACGGTTCTCCAAGAATGGGTATATACTACCTTTAGTTGAACAAAGTCACCATCAAGAATGTAATACCCCAAAAATAGGTCCCAAGACCTCACACGGTGCTCAAGACTATGAGTAGCCTTAAGCTAACCCTGTCTGCCTTCTACTAAGTCTGAATCTTATAATAGAGGAAATATAAATATAATATCAAAACTTGAATGCATAAATCTATCTAATCTAACTGAGAATATTTGAATATAATCTCTGAAAAATACTAGACTCAATAGTCTGAACAATCAATACTGAGTAATCTAAATCATATCTAGCAGTCTGACTAGCCTCTACTACTAATAACTAGAGAATCACTGGGACAATCACCAGTTGACTCAAACTATATGAAAATACTAAATCATCTAATATAATAAGCAGAAAAACTTGAAGACTAAGTCCCCAGACTATGAGGACTTACCAACTATTGGGATGTAGATGGAGATGCTCAAAATCACTCACGCTGCTGGAACTGAGCACCTGGACCCACATTATGAGACAATATAGCACATAGATATATATGTGGATTAGTACTTTGAGAATGTACTGAGTATATGGGGGTGAATGCATAAGTAAAGGAATGTCTCAACATTATCATAATTTGTATAACAATGCATGCTAAATGTAGATGACTCACATAAGCTAGAATATCTGAAAGTTGCGAATCATAATCATGAGTAGAAAATCATACTTTATAAATCTAGTGAGTCATAACATTTAGTTCTAAAAACTGCACTAGTGTTCTGTTTGTAAATCATGTTGTCTAAGTGTAGAAAGGACTCACTTTTATATCTAAAATATGAAAGTTGAAGTCTATAGCTAATGTCTTTCTGTAAAATTAAATCTGAGTAAACTTGTGAGCTATTACACTTAGTTTCTAAAAATTGTTCTGTTACAATTATTCTGTTATGATTACTCTTTCTGTATGGAGGTTCTTCTAACCGACATAAACTATATGAGCTATCATAGAGTCCAACATTTAGTTCCCTTATGGGAAAACCTCACATTGGGGAGATATGTCATACTCTTGCCAAGAAGTATAACCTAATCTAAGTAATCATATATGAATTTATCATCCATATAGAAATGGGAATAATCTGAACCTACGTTGGCTCGTATTTCTGGGGCATGAGAATATACCCAACTCGGTGCTAAATACTGCACCCTTTAATCTATATGCTCATTCTATTTTTAAATCCACTTAAAAATCTTGTATAGAAGTTCATTATGAAAACCAACTGTATAATTGCTAAGTTAAATTATAATCTGAAACTGTAAAGTGGACTTCATAATCTAAGCTGAGATCAAAAGATCAAATTTTTATCAAAAAGCTGAAAATAATCTAGTCATAGTGTGTTTATAGCACATTCAATCTTGAAATAGCAATATCCAATTAGGACCTAATGACACATGCATCAGATTCATGTTAAAACATCATAATGTTCATGCTTGATTATGTAAATATTGATAATTCAACTCAAAATCTGAAATTTACTGCAATACGTATGAAATTACGAGAATGGACATGCAATTCAACTTTTAATTCACTTGAAATGTCATAAACTTGCAAATAACAATAATAGGTATGAACCTAATTTTAAACTCATGTAAATTTGCAATTAAAAACTAGTTTTGGGCACAAGGATGAAAGAATATCCTTGCTCAAAAACCCCACATACCTTAATTGATGAAATTGAATAAAAGGCTTGATCTTGAATTCCTATTTGTGCTTTTGAAGATTGCCTCTTGAAGTTCTTGAATTGAGAATCCTTAATTTAAGATATCTTGGAAAAATAATTGATGAAATTGGACTTCTTGGATGTAAAGTTTTAAGCTCTAGGTTTTCTTTGAGAGAGAATTGATGAAAAGTAAGCATAAAGTGCTTAGAATGAACTTAATCTTGTGTTATCCACGAATTGGGGGCTTGGGAATTGACCAATTTGCCCCTTTTAAAATTTAATCAAAACTGGAAAAGAGAGAAAATTTCCAATTTAGCATGCCACCGCGACACGCTACTATCACGGTATCTTACTGGAAAGGGACGAGCTCGATTTTGCCCATCAATGCAATGCGGGGCTATCGCATTGGGCTACTGAAAAAGCGACGAGTCCCATTTTGGCCATCTCTGAAACACGATGAAATTGTGTTGCCTCACTGGAAAAAGGATGAGTGGGAGCTGGACTTTCACCGCAACACGACGAAATTGCGATGCTCTAGTGAAATTTGACAATTTCAAAATCTCCCTTCACCGCGACGCTGTGGCTGTCAAAATACCATATTGTTTTACTAAAAATGCCATAACTTCTCTAGCAAGTATCGGATTGAGGCAAAATTTGTATAGTTGGAAAGCTAATTCAATTTTCTACAAACTAGAGGGTCTAGAACAAGAAAGTTCTATATGTATAAAAGGTTATTCATTTCTAAAGCTAACCCTTGACATTTTAGGAGCTAAATTGAGTTAGAAAAATGTGCAGGGCATTACATTATCTCCACCTTGGGAACATTCGTCCTCGAATATGGCTAGTTACTCAAAATACTAAGGAATTTGAGGCTATGTGCTAACATGCACAACTGAACAAACTGCTTGACTGAGTCTAGAACATACTGAATGACTAAGCTAATCTGTAAGTGTATGAATTACACGAGGACAACTATATAGCTGAATCTGAGACTGGAAATGAACTAAATTAAGAAGGACTGTTACCTTCGGCTGAATCTTAGTTCATGGGGAAACGGTGAGGATACTTGATAAGCATGTCTGCTTCTGTTTCCCAAGTAGCACCCTCAACGAACTGATTTTGCAATAGAACTTTGACTAAGGGAACTTCTTTGTTCCTTAGTCTACAGATCTGATGATCAAGAATCTCTTCTGGAACTTCTTTATATGAGAGGCTATTCTGAATATTTGTACTTTTTGGAGGGACTATAACAGCTGAATCGTCCATGCACTTCTTTAATAAGGATACATGAAATACTGTATGAACTGAGGACAAATTTGAGGGTAGCTTAAGCTCATACTCTTTATTTCCCACGCGACTCAATATCCGATATGGACCTATGTATAGGGGACTAATCTTCCCATTTTTGCCAAATCTCTTCACCCCCTTCATGGGTAAAACTTTTAAATAAACAAGGTCATCAACCTCAAACTCAAGATATCTCTTTCTTACATCTGCATGAGATTTTTGATGACTCTGAGCTACTTTCAATCTCTCTCGAATCAACTGATCTTTCTCCATGGCTTCAAACACCATGTATGGCCCAATCAAAGCAGCCTCACCCACATCGAACCAACTGACTGAAGATCTACATCTCTGCCCATACAGAGCTTCAAACGAGGCCATCTAAATACTAGAATTATAACTATTATAATAGGCAAACTCAATCAATGGCACATGCTCATCCCAACTGCCTTTGAAATCAAGAACACATTCCCTCTACATATACTGTAGAGTATGAATGGTCCTTTCTGTCTGATCATCTGTCTATGAATGAAAAGATGAATTAAGATGAATTTAGGTACCAAGACCCTTCTGAAAGGCTTTCCAAAATTGGGAGGTAAACTGAGTAACCCTATCTAAGATGATGGATAAAGAAACTCAAAGCAATCTGGCTAACTATCTGATATACAACTTAGTATAATCTCCATCTGTTTAGGATGTGTGGACTAGCAAGAATTGTAATAACTTAGTCAATCTATCTACAATAAGCCATATCGAATTATACTGACGATGCGAATGGGGTAATCCATTCACCAAATTTCATATTCACCTCTTCCAACTTTCAAGTGGGGATACCAAACTCCTGCAGTGTACCACCAAGTCTTTGGTATTCTACCTTAATCTGTTGACAAGTTGCAGACTTAACTGCAAATTCTGCTATATCTTTCTTCATACCACTCCACTAATAGATTACCTGTAAGTCGCGGTACATTTTGGTGGCTCCTAAATGAATGGAGTAACACACACCATTCTCTTCGTCCATAATCCACTGTCTTCAATAATCAACATATGGCACACACAATCTACTCTAGTATCTCAACACACCATCTCCCCATTTGGAGAAAACCTCTACCTTTTGGTCTTTAACTGACTCCTTTAATTTGACCAAACTAGAATCCTTTTCCTGCTTTTCTTTCACTTCTAAAACTAGAGATTTTTAGAACTACTCTGAACCCAAACATTGCCTTTAGCTAAATCAACCAATCTCACACCTAATCTAGCTAATCGGTGAACTTCCTGAACTAGTTCTTTCTTATCATTCTTTACATGAGAAACACTGTCGATAGACAATCTACTAAGGGCGTCTGCCACTACATTAGCCTTGTCCAGATGATACAACACACTCACGTCATAATCATTCAACAATTCCAACCACCTTCTCTAACGAAGATTTAACTCCCTCTGAGTAAATACATACTACAAAATTTTGTGATCCATAAACACATCAATATGCACCCCATAAACATTGTGCCTCCAGTTTTTAAATGTAAACACAACAATAACTAATTCAAGATTATGGGTACAATAATTATTTTCATGAGGCATAAGCTATCTAGAGGCATAGGATATAATCTTACCTATCTGCATCAAAACATAACCCAGACCGATTCTAGAGGCATCACAATACACAACGAAATGATCTGTACCATTAGGTAAAGCTAAAACTGGGGATAAAGTGAGTGGAGTCTTTAACTCCTGAAAACTCTTCTCACAGGAATCTAAACCACTGAACCTTAAATTTTTTCTAAGTTAATATAGACACAGGAGACGCAATAGATGAGAAACCTCAACAAAATGTCTATAATAACCAGATAAACCCAAGAAAAATCTAATGTCTGATAGAGAAGTAGGTCTATGCCAGTTTTTTACTGCCTCTTTCTTTTAGGGATTAACTCTAATACTGTCACTGGAAACAACATGACCAAGAGAAGCTACTGACCTTAGCCAAACTTCACATTTGCTAAATTTGGTGAACAACTGGTGATCTCTAAGAGTTTACAACATAATTCTAAAGTGGTCAGCATGATCATCCTTACTATGAGAATAAATAAGAATATCTTCTATAAAGACTATGACAAACATGTGCAGATATTGTTTGAACACTTGGTTCATTAAGTCGATGAAGGATGCTGGGGCATTGGTAAGACCAAATGACATGACTAGAAACTCAAAATGACCATAACAAGTTCTGAAAGTTGTCTTTGGAATATCACATTCCCTTACTTTAAGCTGATGATAGCTGGATCTAAGGTCTATCTTAGAGAAGTAACTTGCACCTTGAAGCTGGTTGAATAAGTCATCAATTCTAGGAAGAGGATATTTTTTTTTTAATTGTGACTTTATTCAGCTGGTGATAGTCAATGGACATTTGTAAAAACCCACCTTTCTTTCACTCGAATAGGACGGGAGCACCCCATGGAGAAACACTAGGCCTTATGAAGCCTTTATCTAAAAGATCTTTAAGTTGCTCTTTTAACTCTTTAAGATCAGCTGAAGCCATACGGTAAGGAGGAATAGAGATAGGCAGAGTATCTGGAAGAAGCTCAATACCAAATTTTATTTCCTTATCGGGAGGTACTCCTGACAAATCTTTAGGAAAAACATCAGGAAATTCATTGACTACGCTGACTGACTGAATTATTAGAGCCTCAAACTTAGTGTTTTTGACTGGAACTAGATGATAGATACAACTTTTGAGATTAAATCTTAGGAGACACTGAACTTCTTCCCCACTCAAAGACTAGCTCATTTGGAAACTAAAACTTCACCATCGGGTGCGACAATCTATAGATGCATAACAAGAATGGAGCTAATCCATACCAAGAATAAGGTCAAAATCAACCTTATCTAATTCTATTAGGTCTAATAACATGATTTTATGAAGGACAATGATAGGACACTTTCTATAAATCTGTTTGGCAACAACTGACTCACCCACTGGGGTAGAAACTAAGAAGGGATCAGGGATCTTTTCAGGAACTATTTCAAAATTCACTACAACTAATGGGTCACATAAAAGAAATTTGACCTAGGTTCTAACAACATATAAACATCATGATAAAAGACACGAAGCATACCATAACAACATTCGGTGAATCCTCATGCTCCTTATACGATGGTGAAGCATAAAACTGATTCTGGCATTGACCGCCATCGATACTAGATGATGCGCCCTGAGGAGGGACTGCACAACCTAGGGAAGTTGGTGCACTAGAAGCCTGAGTTTGGGGACAAAAATCCCTGGTTCCCTGCTTAAACTGCAGATACTCTTTGATTCTACGTCCCAACTTACCACAACCATAACAACCTTTCTAACCTAACAAGCACTCACCAGGATTGTACTTACCATACTTAGCACATAGAGGATAACTAGGCTTTCCACTTATACTATTATGAGATCTGGACATAGAAGACTTACCCTAATTTTCCTGTCTAGCTCTGGGAGTAGAAGCACTAGCTAAAGATAGCATTGGTATAAATGAACGATTCTAAAACTGTGAATGATTTCCCCTCCATACTTTGTCTGGCCATATTCAAACTTCCCTGTTCTATCTTTCTTATTTCTCCTTTACATTTCCTTCAACTTTTCTGCCTAAATCGACTAGTCATGAATCATCAACCTAGCAAGATCCTTATCCCCAATAAGCACGGCAGTTCTACACTCCTTGACTACCAAACCAGATACTGCAGTAACAAACTTACTCATGCTTTCTCTTGGATCAGCCATCGTATCAGGGGCATACTTAAATAACTAGTTGAACTTATGGCAGTACTCCTTCACTGTCATCGATCCCTACCTCAGGTTCACAAAATCCTATATCTTAGCCTCTCTTATTTCTTATGAAAAGAACCTATCTAGAAATGCATTATGAAACACTTGCCAACTCATTGGAGCTGCATTCTCACCTCTACTATTCTTCCACATAACTACCAAATCATATGCTACATCCTTTAATCTATAGGATTCTAACTCTAAAATCTCCTTTTTAGAAATATGGATAATCTGGGTGATCTTCGTTAGCTCATCTAAATAAATTTGTTGGTCCTCACCTGCTTTTGACCCAAAGAACTCTAGAGGATTCATTCTTATGAAGTCTCAGATTCTGGCTATAACTAAATCACTATTCTATTCAAGTAGGACTGCCTCCAGATGGTTGCCCTGAACATTAGCAGTCACAGTATGGGCTAATGCCTAAAAGATAGCTCAAAACTCTGTATGGGATACATTTTTATCCAGAGGGTTAGCCAGTTGGGGTGGCTTGTCATTATTTCTGCAGGTGTTAGCTTAATGAGGAAACCTATTCAACTGTCTTGTAACAGTACGAGTTAAAAGAAGATAGAGATATTATAAGCATGAAAGATCATGAAAGAAAGAGATGATTTCCTAAAAATCTCTCGTAGCCTCTTGCTCATGAATGTGGCATGCTTTACACCCATGATCAAGACTCTACGTAACGTAGCTTGTCTGATTCCCTAGGACTATTATAAACTTGAGGCTCTGATACCAAGTTTGTAATGCCCCAAAAATGGGTCTCGAGTCATCACATAGTGCTTAAGACTACGAGTAGCCTTAAGCTAACCCTGTCTGCCTTCTACTAAGTATGAATCTCATAATAGAGGAAATATAGATATAATATCAAAACTAGAATGCGGTAATCTGTCTGACCTAACTGAGAACATATGAATATAATTTTTGAAAAATACTGGACTTAGTAGTCTAAAAAATCAAAACTGAATAGTCCGAATCATATCTAGCAGTCTGACAAGCCTCCACTACTGATATTAGGTGTATTTATGCATTCTAGCATCACTATTCTAGCCTATTTAGCCTTGTTTTGAGGATGATTCTATGATATATGGGTTGATAATGATATAAATGTGTATAAAAGTGTTAAATCATGTATTTATAAGGTTCCAAGTGAAGTCCAAGAAAGTGTGTACTTAAAAGAGTCAATTTGAGTTAAATGGAGAAAATAGTCTTCCTAGCTTGAGCTAGTTGCTTGCCTAGTCTATCTTGTTAGATTCTATATATACATGTTGTATCATGTTTTTGCATATCTTTTGACATATTTTGGAGAGAAAGAGGCTGCTACAACTTCATAATTAGATTTTTATTAATTTCATTTAGTTCATACTTATTTTTAGTTATTAATTACAACATTGCGATTGAGATTATGACTATGCATGGCTAAACGCCCTCTTTCCGGGGGTTGAAGCCAAGAACATGATTATTATTGCAATGAATTAAGTTTTTTTGCTTTTATTATCAATATTGGTTGTTTTTTTATTCTTATTATAACTATTTTAAGGATTCCCGACCCTTAGAATACATTATTTGTCAACCTTGTGAACTTGGGGGAAGGGAATTGGGTGATACAACATAGGAATAAGCAGAGTATGATTCTTGATTCTTTATAAAATATGAAACTTGAATTAGTATCTAGGATAGGGATATACTTAGATACTTTAATTGATTCATATGTAGGATTATATTTGTTAAGAACCGAAGTGAATTATTACATTCCTGCTCAACGATGTAGGTGTAAGGTTCAACTTAGGTAAAAAATTAGAGATTAGGAAACCATAATCGCGCAATTAACCCAACGAATCAAGACCAAGATATGCAAGTTAGCGAACGAAATCCAATAGCATAATGTGATTGTTTAGAGTGCTTCAACCCTGGGTTTTCTCCTATTAATTGTCTCAAAACCTTTACTTTACGCTTTGTTCAGTTTCCTTGCAATTATAACTTCTGAATTCTTTATTTGCTTACTCTCGCATCAATTTAATCTAAATTATGAACTGAAATCAACTCGTTGCCAAATCTAGTCTTTGTGGGATCGATAACTGGGCTTTTTTAAAGGCCACTGTATTTCTTAGTAGACCACATACACTTGTGTGTGAACTTGGGTGCTGTTAAGTTTTTAGTGTCGTTGCCAAGGACTTGTATTTTTGCAGTTTTTTATTTTAGTTTTACTTTTGGATTTATTTGGTGTTTTAATGTTTGGTGTTGTTTTTGTGTTTCCAGGAAATAGGTTCTTAAGTTTATTAGCTAGCAAGGGATCAGGAGTTGGTAGAACCAAGCCCAAAATCCTAGCAACTTTACCATCAACATAGGAGAGACGAAATCCTTCTCCCCAGAATTCCTCAAATCCAAGAAGACCAAGAGAATACTGCTCCAATGGCTGAAGAACAAGCAACCCGAAGGATAGTTAGGGAAGTGGTAGTCCCACTTCCACTGAACTTGACTTCCCAAATTCAAAGACCAACAACTAGGGAGAATTTTGAGTTTAAACATAATATGGTGTAGCTTCTTATCAGTAGTGGACAATTTGTAGTGTTTTCACATGAGGATCCATAAGTCTACTTGCCAACTTTCATTGAGCTTACTGATATATTCACTCCTACTGGGTGACTCTAGATTATGTGAGTCTGGAACTATTTCCCCATCCACTTTTGAGAGAAGATAAAAGGTAGTTGAATACAGAGTCGGCCAATTCAATTACTTCATAGGATGACTTAGCCAGAAAGTTCCTCATTAGATTCTTTCCATCAGGCAAGACTGCGAGACTTCATAGTGAGAAAGTGAGCTTCAAATAAAAGCCTGATCAAAACCTCTATCATGCTTGGGAATGCTTCAAGGCTTTTTTTCAGGAGTGTCCACACCACCAGCAGTCTAATGAGGTACTTGCTCATACTTTTGTAAAGGCTATTGATCATAATACAAAGATTTTTCTAGATTCAGTCGTAGGTGGTAAATCATTGGAGCTAACTTATTATGAGATGTACACATTATTGAACTACATAACACAAGGTAATCAAGAGTGGCATTCAGATTCTAGAAGTGCCAAAAAAAGAATTGCGGGTGTATTGGAGGTGGACTAATTTACAGCCTTATCAACATAGGTTTCTGTATTATAGAATTTGATCAATATTCAGTTTAGCAGAATGAAGTTGGGAGCAACACAACCTGCAGCAGCAATAGTCAATGCCATCCAACAAATTGTAGGTCGGTGTGAGGTATGCGAAAATAGTGGTCATGCAGCGCCCATATGTGCTTCAAATCCGAAATCTATAATATATGTAGGTAAATCTCAATGTCTAAATTATGGTAATACCTACAACATGAAGTGGCAAACTCAGCCACCAAATCAGTCTTGGAATGCCCCACAACCACAGGCCCGATTAAATCAGCCAACGAGCAACATAGAAAAGATGAAGAAACAACTCTTAGCTGGTCAAGCATAATTATTTATGGATCTAAAAAGTTAAAATACAGAATTACAGAATCAGCAAACGGCCACAAGAAGTTTAGAGTTGCAAGTAGGACAATTATCATAGGCAATAAATACTAGACCACAAGGTGGGTTTGCATCAGATACAGAAAATCTAAAGCCAGTTATGGTAATCACCTTAAGAAGTGGTAAGAAGCTTCAATGAGAACCTCCCAAGGTAACAAAGGAGGTAGATACTGATATGGAAACCAAATAGGTTCACCAATAAGCTTCTAAAAATTCAAGGAAGTCTGAGTATTTGAGACCAAAAGTTGTTAAACCAGAAGTGAAGAAGACATAGCCATTGCCCTTTCCTCAAAGGAACATAAAAGCAAAAGAGGATGCCTTATTCAAAAAGTTCATTGATACATTCAAAGATCTCCATATTAACTTACATTTTCTAGATATTTTGCAAAGTATGCCTAAGTATGCCAAGTACTTGAGAGATGTGATAGCGAAGAAGGTGAAATTGAAAGAAATGAGAGTAATAACACTCACAGAAGAGTATAGTGCAGTAATGACAAAGAAAATCCCTAAGAAATTAAAAGATGAAGGGAAGTTTACCATCCCTATTTAAATTAGGAGTAAAGAGGTCCATGAACTGAGTGACTTAGGGGCAAGTATAAATCTGATGCCCTTATCAATATTTAAAACATTGGTCTTGGGGGAGCCTAAATCGACATCTGGGGTTATGCAACTCGAACACGGATCTATTACATATATGAAAGGTGTAAGAGAGGTCTTCCTCATAAAGGTTGGTAAATTCATTATAAATCCTAACATTTTTACTTGATTTTAAGGTAGATGAGCAGGTACCAATTATCTTGAAGCGTCCATTCTTAGCAATCAGAGGAGCTTTGATAGATGTTAGAGAAGGCACACTCAAGATGAGGGTAGATAATAAAAAGGTGGTATTTGATATTTACAAAGCACCCAATGAAAATTCCTAATATAAATATTTATGCATGATCAATGTGATTGAAATGGATAAGTGTGGGGTGCTTAAACCACCAAAGACCCCTTCTGGTTACCTGATTAAGGGGCCTAAAATGAAACCACCATTTTCTAACATGATAAAGGGTGAATTTGAAAAAGATGTTGACCTTGAGAGAAACTCAAGAGGCCATAAATGAATAAAAATTTGGTTTCAAAAAGGGAGTAAAAGGGTGAAGGAATATGGTTGAGTTAAGTTGGGTCAAGCCGCGACACTAAATCAGGCGTTGCTTGAAAGAAAAACCAAGTTAATTAGGTATGTTTTCTTTTCATTTTTTTAGTTTTTACTTCATATAGTTTTTTTTGGTTGACTCATCTGTTAATGGGAAGTCTGAGTACCATGAACTTGAGCTTGAAGCATGGAAAAGATTAAGTATGGGGTTCTATGGATCTTCTTTATGTGTGAAGATGCTATGAGCTAGGCCTAGAGGCCTCAGGGAGTATTTCTATATTTTTACTTTTAAATTTACTTTGGGGACAAAGTAGATCTTTAAGTGTGGGGTAGGGAAATTCTCAAATTTTGGCTTAATTTAAAATTTTTTAGGTTAGGAATAAGTGAGATATTCTTGTTGGTGCTATTTTTTATTACGTGATGCAAGTGTCTTTGTTTTTAAAAGCATGTTGAATGAGTGGATTGCTCTTTTTGAGACTCTTAGGCTCAAGTTTATGACTCTTGTACCTGTTGGCTTAAATTTAAATTCATGCTATTGTTTTGTTGGGAGTCTATGATGATCCTATTGAATTGAGCATGTGCACTGTATTCCTTGTTGCATATGATGTCTAGAACTTGCTCGGTGTGTGTGTGAAGCGAAATAAAGAATGTGGGTTTAGGAGATGATGTAGGCATTTCTTTAATAGCCTTATTTATACCTTCGATTTGTCCTATCCTTGTGCATTATCCTAGTTAACCCCCATTGAGCCTTTAGCTTTTTCTTTGGTTGCCTCATATGAAGCCTAATCCCCTTCTTTGATGGACCTTAAATAGATCCAAAAAACTCTTAAGTGCTTTAATGAAAAATTATAATAGTAAGGAGTTTGAGAAATTGAAGAAGAAAAAGGTGAAATTGATGCCTCAAGGTAATAGTTATTGGTGTATAATTGATGTGTGGTGGATGGTTGTGATATAATTTATGCTAAAAATATTGCCATGATTGTGAAAAAAAGAGAAAAATTAATTCTTAGGGTTGTAAACTATGCGTCCCCCAAGTGTTTGTGAAAATGCTTGAAAGAGAAGGGGCAAAAAAAAGGTATGGATGAATGAATAAGTGTAATTTGATTGTTGGAGAGTGATCTTAAATGTATAATGTAGTGTATTAAAGAGCTTAGAGAGGTTAGTCACTATTCCCAAATAGTTCCTACCTGTCCCTTAGCCTACATTACAACCCCAAAAAGTCCTACTTGATCCTAAGCTTTACATTCGACTATTAGTGGAGCATTACACTAAGGGAAAGCCTATAGTTCATTATGTGTATCTTGTGAATTCTTTGTGAGAGTGAATGTAATTTGTTTTGGTACCCATCATATTATGAATTGCATTATTATGAGTGATTATGGGTAAATCTTTTCTTGTGAGGGCATATTTTTTATGAATGTGGGTCATTTTTATGATGTCCTTGATAGAGAAATATGCATGAGTTTTCCACTAGGTGAGTCGATTCTTGAGGCTAGAGTGTTTTGGAAGTAGTGTTCATGAGGTTTCAATTGTGTAAATAACATGCTTAGTGTTGTAACTTCCATTCTATGTAGTCACGGTAGTGCTAGATTGAGTGTCTTGCATTTAGTAGAGGTGTAGAATCTCCATATTTGATAATGATTATAGTTAAGGGTTGTTCAAGGATGAACAAGGTTTTAAGTGTGGGGTGGTGATGTTGGGTGCATTTATGCATTCTAGCATCACTATTCTAGCCTATTTAGCATTATTTTGAGGATGATTCTATGCTATATGAGTTGATATTAATATAAATGTTTATAGAAGTGTTAAGTCATTTGTTTATAAGGTTCCAAGTGAAGTCCAAGCAAGTGTGTACTTAAAAGAGTCAATTTGATTTAAATGGAGAAAACTAGTCTTCCTAGCTTGAGCTAGTTGCTTGCCTAGTCTATCTTGTTGAATTCTATTGAGTTCTCTGTGTTCCTTATGGTTTTAAATATGTTATTATATGTGTAAATTTTTTTTAGGAGTGTACAAAGATCAAATGAGTCAAGGAAAGAGTTGAAACTTCAAGCGAAAGATCAAGGAATCAACCTAGTCTAAGCTCTTGTTTTTTATTTATCGTATTGGATATAGTATTGTTTGTGCTTCTAATTAGTGTGGTGTATTATTGTAGGATCCTTTGGAGCTGAATATTATGATATTTTAATGTCAAATAGTCTTGTAAATCAATGGAAAGACACCACAAGACAAGAAATGGAGGAATGAAGCACCAATACTTAACCAAAATTTGGAGGACAACTTCCAGAGAGTGCATGTGATTAGCATGCATCACATGCTCTATTCCAGGGGTATACAGGGTGTGACTTATGCCGATTCCATATTAATATAGGGTGCGACATATGCTCCACTCTATACCTGGGTATTTCATGCTAAATTGACTCCTAGAAGGACTTGGCTTACCCTTATGCTATATATGCATGTTGTATAACATTTTTACATATTTTTGGACATATTTTGGAGAGAAAGGGGCTGATACAACTTAATAATTAGGTTTTTATTAATTTCATTTATTTTATACATGTTTTTAGTTATTAATTACAATATTGTGATTGCGATTATGACTATGCATGGTTAAATGCCCTATTTCCGGGGTTGAAGCCAAGAACATGATTATTATTACAATGGATTAAGTTTGTTTGCTTTTAATATCAATATTGGTTGTTGTTTTATTCTTATAATAACTATTTTAAGGATTTGCGACCCTTAGAATACATCATTTGTCAATCTTGTGAAGTCGGGAGAGGGAATAAAGCGATAGAACATGGGAATAAGCAGAGTATGGTTCTTGATTCTTTATAAAATATGAAACTTGAATTAGTATCTAGCATAAGGATGTACTTAGATACCTTACTTGATTCATATGTAGGATGATATTTGTTAAGAAATTATGTGAATTATTACATCCCCGCTCAATGATATAGGTGTAAGATTCAACTTAGGTAAAAGATTAGTGGTTGGTAAACCATAATCGTTTAATTAACCCTATGAATCAACAACCAAGATAAGCAAGTTAATGAACAAAATCCAATATCATAATGTGATTGTTCAGAGTTCTTCAACCCTGGGTTTTCTCCCATTGATTGTCTTAAAACCTTTACTTTATGCTTTGTTCACTTTCCTTGCAATTATAACTTCCAAACTCTTTATTTGTTTACTCTCACATCAATTGAATCTAAATTGTAAACTAAAATTAAATCATTGCCAAATCTATGCTCGGTGGGATCGATAACTGGGCTTTCTTGAAGGCTACTGTATTACTTGGTAAACCACGTACACTTGTGTGTGTGCTTAGGTGCTGTCAATTACTAATAACTAAAGATTCACTAGGATAATCCCCCTACTGACTCAAACTATATGAAAATTCTGAATTATCTAATCTAATAAACTGATAAACTGGAAGACTGTCCTTAAACTATGAGGACTCAACAACTCTCGGGATATAGATGGAGATGCTCGAAATCACTCATGCTGTTGGAACTGAGCACCTGAACCTACATTATGAGATAATGTAGCACATAGGCATATATATGGATGTGTACTTTGAGAATGTACTGAGTATATGGGGATGAATGCATACTTAAAATAATGTCTCAACATTATCATAATTTATAAAATAATGCATGCTAAATGTAGATGACTCACATAAGTTGGAATATTTGAAAGCTATGAATTATAATCATGAGTAACAAATCATACTTTATAACTCTAGTGGGTCATAACATTTAGTTCTAAAAACTGTACTAGTGTTCTGTCTGTAAATCATGCTATCTAAGTGGAGAAATGACTAAATTTTATATCTGAAATCACAAAGCTGAAGTCTATAGCTAATGTCTATCTATGAAATAAAATCTGAGTAAAGTTGTGAGCCTATACACTTAGTTTCTAAAAACTATTCTGTTATGATTATTCTGTTAGGATTACTCTTTCTGTAGGGAGGTTCTTTTAACCAACATAAATGATGTGAGTGATCATGGAGTCCAATGTCTAGTTTCCTTATGGGAAAACCTTACATTGGGGAGAGGTGTCATACTCTTATTAAGGAATATAACCTAATCTAAGTGATCACATATGTATCTGTTATCCATATAGAAATGGGAATAATCTGATAATTTGAACCTACGTTGGCTCGTAGTTCTGGGGAATGAGAACATACCCAAATCGGTGCTAAATACTACTCCCTTTAATCTATATGCTCATTTTGTTGGAAATTCACTTTAAAATCCAGTATAATGGTTCATTACAAAAACCAATTGTATAATTGCTAAGTTAAACTATAATCTAAAACTGTAAAGTTGACTTTATTATCTAAGTTGATATTGAAGGATCAAATCTTTATAAGAAATCTGAAAAAAATCTAGTCATAGGGTGTTTATAGAATATTCAATCTTGAAATAGCATTATCCAATCAGGGCCTAATGAACCATGCAAGAAATTCATGTTAAAACACCATAATGTTTATGCTTGATAATGTAAGTATTGATAATTCAACTCAAAATCCAGAATTTACTGCAATACAAATTAAATTATGAGAATAGACATTCAATTCAACTTCTAAATCACTTGAAATCTCATAAACTTGCAAATAACAATAATGGTATGAACCCTTATTTGAAAATCATGTAAATTTGCAATTAAAAACTAGTTTTGGGCACAAGGATGAAAGAATATCCTTGTTCATAGACCCCACATACCTTAACTGATGAAATTGAGTAAAAGGCTTAATCTTGAATTCCTATTTATGCTTTTGAAGATGCCCTCTTGAAGTTCTTGAATTGGTAATCTTTAATTTTTAGCTATCTTGGAAAAATAATGGGGGATGGATTTCTTGGAGGTAAAGTTTTAAGATCTAGTATTTTCTTTGAGAGTGAATTGATGAAAAGTAAGCATAAAGTGCTTACAATGAACTTAATCTTGTGTTATCCACAAATTGGGGGCTTGAGAATTGATCGAATTGACCCTTTTAAAATTTAATCGGAACTGGAAAAGAGAGAAAATTCTTGATTTGGCATGCCACCGTGATAAGACACTATTGTGGTAGCTCACTAGAAAAAGGACGAGCCCGATTTTGCCTATCAAGGCGACGCGGGGTTATAGCGTTGGGCTACTAGAAAAGGGACAAGTCCTATTTTGGCCATCTCTGTGACATGACGAAATCGAGTCACCTTATAGGAAAAAAGATGAGTGGAAACTGGACTTTCACCATGACGAACGAAATCGTGGTGCTCCACTTGAATTTTACAATTTTGAAATCGTCCTTCACTGTGATCCGGTGCTTGTCAAAATCCCATACTATTTTACTAAAACCATCATAACTTCTCAATCGTGTATCTGATTGAGGCAAAATTGATATCGTTGGAAAGCTAATTCAATTTTCTACACACTGGAGGGTCTAGAATTTGAATATTATATATGTATCAAAGTTTATTCAGTTTTGAAGATAACCCTGGACATTTTAGGATCTAAATTGAGCTAGGAAAAAGTACAGGGAATTACAAAGAATAACTACCCAGTTTAAAGAATCAATGACTTGTTTGATTAACTTCAGGGTGCCAGTTACATTTATAAGATAGACTTCAGATATGGCTATCATCAGCTTAGAGTCAGAGAATGTGACATATTCAAAAAAGCTTTCAAATCCCGTTATGGTTATTTTGAGTGTCTAGTTATGTCATTTTGTGTTACTAATGCCCTAGCAGCTTTCATGGACTTGATGAAATATCATCCGATCAAGGCCAATGTAGTGGCAGATGCCCTCAGTAGGTTGTCCATGGGTAGTGTTGCTCACTTTGAGGATGGTAAGAAGAAGTTAGTTTAGGAAGTTCATCAGCTTGCCAGACTAGGTATCCGTTTGGTTGATTAGGCTAAGGAAAGTATTTGGGTGTAGAATAGTTTAGAGTCTTCCTTAGTTTCTAAATTGAAATAAAAGCAGGAGAGAGATCCCAGTTTAGTTAAGCTAAAAGAGTTGGTCAGAGACCAGAAGGTTGAGGTTTTCTCCCAAGGGGGAGATGGTATGTTACGTTGCCAAGGTAGGTTATGTTTTCCATGCGTGGATGGTGTGAGATAGTAAATTCTTGCCAAAGTGCATGGTGTGCACTACTCTATTCATCTAGGGTCCATAAGAATGTATCATAATCTATGGTAAATCTATCGGCGGGTTGGGATAAAGTGGGATATTGCAGAGTTTGTAGATAAGTGCTCCATGTGTCAGCAGATTAAGATTGAATATCATAAGCCTAGAGGGTCTATGTAGGAGTTCAGTATTCTCACTTGGAAGTGAGAGAAAGTGAACATAGATTTCGTGATAGGTTTACCTTTTACTCATCGACAGTATGATTTAACTTGGGTCATTGTGGACAGAATGACCAAATTAACCTATTACTTGCCAGTTCATACTTCTTATTTAGCTGAGGACTATACCAGGCTCTATATCAGAGAGTTGGTTAGGTTAAACAGTGTCCTATTGTCCATCATTTCAGATAAAGGTATGTAATTCACCTCACTTTTGGAAAGCCTTCCGAAAGTGTCTTGGTACCTAAGTCCACCTCAGTATAGCTTTTCACCCTTAGACAGTTGGTCAAGTAGAAAGGACTATTCAGGCTTTAGAAGATATATTGAGAGTGTGTGTCATTGAAATTTAGGGTAGTTGGGATAACCACTTACCTTTGATTGGGTTTGCGTATAATAAAAAAAATCATTCCAATATTCAGATGGCTTCATTTTAGGCTCTTTATGGGAGAAAATGTCGATCTCCCATTGGTTAATTTGAGGTAGGTGAGGCTACTATAGTGGGGCCTAGGTTAGTATTTAATGCCTTAAAGAAAGTACAGTTGATCAGGAAGAGGCTTAAGATAGAACAGAGCCGACAGGAATCTTATGCAGATACGAGAAAGAAAGATCTTGAATTTGAGATTGGTGATTATGTGTATTTGAAAATATCTCCCATGAAAGGGCTAAAGAGATTTGGTAAGAGGGGTAAGCTTAGTCCCCGATATGCTGGTCCTTATAGGATTCTGAGTTATTTCGGTAAGGTTGCTTATGAGCTTGAGTTACCTGCTGACTTAGCATCAATGTACCTAGTATTTCCAATCTCTTTGATAAAGAAGTGTATTGGTGACCCAGCAGTGGTAGTCCCTATAGAGAGTGTAGATGTTCAGAACAGTCTCTCTTATGAGGAAGTCCCAGTCGAAATCCTTGAATGTTAGATTCTCAGACTAAAGAATAAAGTAGTTCCTTTGGTCAAAGTTCTCTGGCGGAATCAGTCTATTGAGGGAGCTACTTGGGAAGAAGAGGCAGAAAGGTGAATCAAGTATCCTCACCTCTTCTTCGTAAGCTCAGACTCAGCTAAAGTAATAACCTTTCTTAGATTTACTATATTCCATACTCAGTTAAAGTTGCATAACATTTTCATATCATTCATACATTCATGAAATAGTTCAGTCATATGTCATGTCTCCAAAATTTAGTCATGCTTTAGTTATACATGTTAGTGTAAGTACAGTTCCTCCCAGTTCAGTCAGTCTCATTTGAGGATGAATGTTCCCAAGGGAGAGATATTGTAAGACCCCAAAAAGTCGTATTCATTTTAGTCCTTTATAGCATATCAAAAGAGGTCCCATACTTGGAAAAATTTGGCTAAGTTTTAAGACTTAGAATTATTTTTATCCTTCATAATTGGATGACCTTATTTTTGATCTTTATGACCTTAGAATGTCAATTTTTAAGTTGATTCATGATTAGGGATGTCAATAGGTCATCTTGGGTGAGCTTCGAAATTTTTAGATGTCGTTTGAGTCACGCTTGGATGACCAAAACGGCAAGCCAATGTGATCTCCACGTGCTACGTTGGCTATTGCATCGACAACATCAATGCGGCGCGTCGACAATTACGTTGATATCATCGATGTGGTACGTCGCTTGTTGCATCACTGGGTATATTTTTCTTATTAAATTATGACTTTCCAAGGGAAATTAGGTCCTTTTACCCTCACCCAATTCATCCAAAACATGAAATTAAACACCTAAAAGGGCAAAATTGTAATATCCCGCAAAGTTCTCTCCTAGTCTGATTCTTAGAGTTTATTCAGTAAAGCGGAAATCGGAGTCTAGAAGTTTCAGAAATATCTTCTTAAGTATGAAATACTTTGAATCATGTGGAATTTCCTTAATTTCTAATTTTGTCTTGTAGTGCATTGAATAAGCTTTCCATCAATACCAAATTCGTCAAAATCGGACAGTCGGGTGAAGAGTTAGAGCTATTTTAGTGAGATAGAGTGCCACCTGGCCTTCTGGCGCATTGCGAAGCTAGCCAAAATGATAATTGTCAAATTCTAGCAAGCCACTGCGATTCCTCCACATCGCGGTGTAGTTCCAGTTCGCACCAAGGTGGCAAAGTGATTGCCACCGTTCGTGCTGTCATGCCATTTCCAAATTGTCCAAATTCTAGTGTGCTGGTGCGATTATGGCGCATCGCGCCAACATGAAAAATTGAGATTTTTTAGTTTAATTCCGAGGGGATTTTTGGTATTTTCCCTCTTTTTCCCAGCCTCGATAAATCCACTTAAGGGATTTTAGCCTCATTTTCTCTTCTTCCACCAAGAAAAACTCGGGTTTACAAAATCAAATTTCCCTTTCTTCTTTAAGCAAAAATCAAGGGAAATCAAGAAATCTCTCCAAAGGCTTTCTAGGAAAGAGTTTCCCCAAGGTATGCGGATATTGATTCTTGGATCCCTTTCATCCAAGAAGCTTAAGTAACCCTTTTCTAAATCTTAAAGATTTTATGTTTATGAATTTTAATGATTCTTGTAAGATTGAAATTGATGTTCTCGCTATGATTGAGTTGTGATTCATGTTTGTCTACAAGATTATCAAGCCTTGGCCTTAGTATGTGGTATTTGTGTGGTAAATAGATTGTGTACTTGTAGTTGATGCTGAAAGATCTCCAAGATGGAATATTTATGTGGTTTGTACGAATCTATGATATTAATGAGTTAGAAACATGTAAATTTGGTTGTTCATGATGAGTAATTGGGTTATTGTATCTAGGCCTAAGTTGTGTATATAGGGTGTTTGATAAAATGTCTAAGAGGCTAGAAATTATGTATTGTAGTTAAACTGTGACCTAAATGACAAATACATGCTACACCCTTATGAAAATAATGACTTCTATGATATTGTTGTGTTATGGTTGTTGATAAAATGTTCAAGAAGCTAGGTCGATGGACGTATGGCATGTTGTTATATGCACTCCTCTCCACGTATAAGATTTGAGAACTATGTATACCATGAAATTTTCAATTAGGTGTAAACCCATGCATGCCTAGTGTTTGATGAAATGCCTTAGTGAATGAGTTGTACCATGATAGTATGAAATCCCCAAGTGTTAACCCGTGTATGTCTAGTGTTTGTTGAAAGACCATGATGAACAAGTGGAGATGTCATAGTACTAATTTCCCCAATTATGTGCTCTTTGATACATGCTAAGTCTCTAGTACATACCAAGTGCTTGATGAATAAGTTGTGATCTAATAGTATGAAGTTTCCTCCAAATCACGTGACGTACAAATGCATGTCAACACCGATATAGGTGTGGAGTACTTGATGTAAGACCTTGTTGAATGGAGTACTATCTAGTAGTATGTTTTCCCCTATGCTATTATATGCTTATGATTTAGAAATGGTTAAAGTAACCCTTTAGTGATTGTGATGACGAATAGATGTTGGTGATCCCTAAATGCTTGGAGAGATAACATAATGATTTTCATGATGAATGAATTATTGTGATGAAAAATGATTGATTGTGATGATGAATGAATGATTGTGATGATGAATAAATGATTGTGGTGAAAGAACAAATAATTGTGGTGATGATTAGTGAAAGAATGACTATGTTTTACTTTTATGTTATCGAGTCCTGGGGGTATTTATACCTGACAATTTAGCTGTTGTCTAGAGCCCATTTCAGTTTCACGATAATTTTACTCTAGCCATGAATCTCAAAAATTAGAGAACTACAAAACTCTGTATCCTTAGACAGTTACAGAACTTGACAAAATCTCAGTAATCTTAGTTATCTCGATAATCTCTATATCACTAGTACTCTAGCCTCAGTGTTGTATTCATTTCAGATCTTGTAGTATTCAAGTATTCAGTTCTGGCCTCGGTAGTGATTGAGTAAGCTATTCAAAATCTGTATCATCAGTCAGATACCACAATTCAGTAGTATTCTATTAGATACGAAACTATGTGAATTTAGCTTAACTCAGCCGGATCATTTGAGAGATGTGATCAGTATCAAATTTAGCTCAGTTCATGTTCAGTTAAAAATTCAGTTCAGAGTCTTTCAGTTGGGAGTAAAAACTAGCACCGAGTGAGTTCAGGGATGGCGGCTCCCCGTTAGAGAGGCCGAGTCGTTAAGAGCAATCCATGAACTCCAGAACTGTGTAGCCAGTGCAGGATGTAGGAGTCCCCATCAGTAGAGGCTTTCACCTATGGGAGGTTTGAATATTATATTGCTTTAGGCCGACTTCCTGCGAGGGTCATCCCGTTAGAGAGGCTTAACCAGAGAGGTCTTTACCCGTGGCACGATATTGACACCTTTCCAGCTGGAGTTACAGATTGGACCCTACCTTTGGTAGGTAGGGGCATGTCGGTTAAGTATCTATTCCCACTGTTGTAGTTTTAGTATCAATCTTCAGAAATCAGGACTGTGTGGTACAAACGTCTATCTTAGTAAGGAACTCAGATAGTTCCATTGATTCATGGACCATCCTGTAAGATAGGCTTGGTCTTATTTACAGTTATTTGTTAGCATATCCAGAGATCTCCCGTCAGATAGGCTTGATCATTCTCAAATTATGTTGAGTATACTTGTTTCCATATCTAGAGATCTCCCATCAGATAGACTTGATCTCAGACTCATATGCTTTTGAGTATTCTTGTTGTCAGATTCGGATACGATTCTTTTCTTATCACCAATAATAGATTCCAGAATCATCTGTTAGAGAGGTTGATCTCTGATTCCGTCAGTCGAGAACGGTGAGCTCAGAATTTATTCATTGATGTAAGTATATTTAGTTAATCAGTTATCAACATTAGATAATCCAGTGATTTAGTAACTCAGTGTCAGTAGTGAGTTCAACTGCTAGTAAATTGGTATTCGACTTTTAGTGTCTAGAATTGAGATGATTGTGATTGTGGTTTGTGCATTCATATATGTGTACTCGTTCGTTACTCTCATGATTATTCAGTTAAGATATTATTTATGCATGAGCCCTTGCATTTAGCCTTACCTTATCTGCGTACTTGGTATATTCCTATACTGACGCATTTGCGCTATGGTGTTTTATTTGACACTATAGGTCCAGAGTATCCTCAGCAGTTCGGTCCTAGTCAGCAGTAGTAGCCACTGTAGTGAGTCCTTTTCTTTTGAGGACGAGTCTCAGTTTACTATTATTGTATCAGACTTCATTTATTTTTAGTTGACAAAGTTAGTTGGGGACATGTCCTATCAACTCCACAGTTCAGACAGTTAGAGGCTTTTCAGACAGATGTATCAGTATTCAATTTTCTATATTATGATTATTCATAGATGTGTTGAACCTTATGGTTAGTTTTCGTATTTATTTCAGATATTATATAGTGTACAGGTACAGATATAAGTAAAGGGTTAGCTTGTAGTCCTTCGAGGTCATAAGCACCGTGTGACATTTCGGGATGGGATCTCGGGTCGTTACAAAAATACATTTATTCTTCACAAAAACTCTCAGGAACAAAACCCTATGTTCATCAAATTCAAGTTCAAGTCTAAAAAATTCGCCAAATCCCCACAAATTCAACAATCAAGGTATGTTAGGTGTTCATCCTTGGGTCTCCTTCCACCCTTGGAGTTCAAGAACCCTTTTCAAAACTTGAATTATGATTCTAATGTTATGAATTGAATTATTCTCATGTTTGTGTTGTTGTATGGGTTTCAAGTTTAGATGTTTTATGAATTCCATGAAATTAAGTTAGCATGTGAGTTGAGTTATGAATCTCTTATGTCAAAACCCTTTAATTTTCAAGTTGCATGTTGTAGTTATGATGCCCTATGTGGTTAGTTTTCATGTATAGCAATCATGCTCCCCAAGTGTTTGATATAATGTCCATATGAGTAAATTATGTATGGTAACCTGTTGTTGTGTTGCTAAAGTTGTGATATGAGTTTATCAATTATGCTATTGAGTCCTGGGGGTATTTATTATCCAAAATCTAGCTGCTTACTTAGTTTCAGTAGTTATAGAATCGTCCCAGTAAAGATGAAGAACCGTAGTACTTAGTTAGTTAACAGAACTCAGTGAACTCAGACCAGTTCAGTCAGTCAACAAGATCAGGGTCTGTTTAGTCAAGCTTTGTAGAATCTAGTGATCAATGTCTTTCAGATGGGAGTAGGATTGAGCACCGAGCAAACATAGGGGTGGGGGAATTCCTGCCAGTTAGGGTTTGACCCTTAGTGGCAATTCCTGAGTACTACAGTTCTTGACCCTCAGTTTTAGTATAATCTCAGATATACTATGTATACCTATGTGTGTTGTATTTTATGTTTAGTATGTTCGGTAGTTACAGTTTTGCATGCACTCTCATCAAGTTAATTCATGATTATCATTCAGTAAATTATTATCTCATACATATGAACCCATATATATCATCCTTACCTTACTTAGCATACCAGTACATTCCACGTACTGATCGTATACATTTTTTTTTATGCTATGATGTCTCATATCATAGGTTTGGACACTCTGGTTCCTTACCGTACTTTACAGCTTAGGCTATCAGCAACAGTTATAGTGGTGAGTTGTCATATGTTTAGGACAGAGTTTATCTATTTCAGTATTCCATCAGTTTAGTAGTTATGTTAGTTGGAGTTAGTTGGGGGTTTGTCCCATCAACTCGATATTCAAATAGTTAGAGGCTCTCAGACTAGCATAGTTAGTTATTCAGTTTTCAGATGTTATTATCAGTTATATTCAGTTATTATTTCAGTATTTTGAGAATCCTTTGGCAGTTTTAGATTTCTTCTGCATATATATTCCAGTATTATATCCAGTGCTCACAGTAGGTACCAGTCATGAGTTAGCTTGTGGTCCTTTGGGGTCGTAACCATCGTGTGACGCCCAGGGTGTAGTCTCAAGGCGTTATATAATCATAATGGTTTATTATTTCAAAACCTACAAGAGGTTCACCATTAGCCCAAACAACGGCACCACTACCACTACCACCACCAACAACTTCATCACCACTAACACCATCAACAACAACAAGCCCACCCACCAAAATTAGTTTTCTTGTGATGGTTGTTGATCCAAAAAATTCTATTTTTATTTTATCAATGAACTTAGGGTTCGATAAAGTTTGCATAGACCATAAAGTAAGAAAAAAATAACATTTTCAACTCTCGATTGGTCAGAACAAGCCACGGATACACAATCTAAAATAAATCAGTACATATATTAGAATGATGATTAAATAATTTTTAAAAATCATGAATTAAAATAAAAAATTGATTAGAATTAGACTTACAGCTTTCTTGGGAGGTTGAAGAGATCAAGAAATTTTGCTTTTTAATCAGTTTCGGCCGACAACCATCTGAGGGTTCTTGGACATGAAATAACTTCATGGTAGTTCACTTGTTGTCTCAAATAAGGAAAGACTTCAAATGCCCAAGCCTATAAAATAACACCAATAAATTAAAAGCATCATTCAATAAAAAATAAATATATAATAATAAAAGAAATATTTATCATGAAAGCCCATTAATAATAATAAAAGAAATATTTGGCGTTAACAGAATCACCAAATATATAACAGTCATTTTGAAGCTTGCATAACCCGAAGGATAGCTTTTAAATGCCTCAATATCCTTAGAGAACTTTATTAAACTAAGTGTTATGTTGTTGTTAATGTCTCTTGCCCAAAGAATATTATATAAAAACTAGATCAAGCACAATGATTGCTTGTTCTTCTTTGAAAGTCTTTTACCTTTCTACGCTTCTATTAATTTTTTTAAAGATTGGACCAACAAGTGACACCAACTCATCACCATCACTTGAATAGCCTTTGCCTTTTTTGAGGTTACGGGGTGGTTTTTTTTTGGATTAGAATAGATATAAGCTAAGAAGGAGAATGTGGATAATATTTTAGTCTAGTAACTATGGCAAACTCCTTCCAACCAAAATAAAAAGGCATGCCATAGTAATTTATCTATATATTACCATTATTTTCATACATAAACCTACGCTTGATAAGATCATATACCATGGACATTTCGAAACGAGCATTGTTGTCCTCTGACAAATCAAGATATTGCTCAAAGTAGTTGTCCATGAAATAAACACCCAATTTTTGGTCTCAAATTACTTTTTTGAAGGCGTCAAAAGATTTTCCCATGGTTGACTTAACCACCAAATAACTAGTTAAATTCGTGGCACCATTGCACTGCATTCTAGCAGGATAACTATCAATGCTGAAGGTTTTGATCAACTATTTAGTGGAAGGGATATTATCATTTTGATCATTTCTTTTGAAACATTCCTCATCTCCATGTTCAGTATCTTCTGCTTCTGATTGAGATATCACTAGTAAAGCAAGCTCATAGAGTGATGGATGTACCCTAACTGCTTCACTTTTTCCTTTACTTGAACTTGATTCAATTTCTTTTCTTTTGAGAACCTTATTATCTAAAAATAAATAGAAAATAAAAAAGATTATAATTGATTAATGTATTGTCTAAAAAAAAGATAACAGTAAATCTAACATAAACAACATAGTAAAATAATAGTTTTAATAGATCACACATCTGTTGTAACAAGTCGGTTATCTGTTGCAGTATATACTAACCTATTACAACGAATGAGTAATCTGTTGGAAATAATATAATGAATTTCAATACTATTGTGATTTCTTCCAATAGATTACTCATCTGTTGAAACAGTTAACTGGTCTGTGCAACAGATCATTCATCTATCGCAATATATAAGTGATTGTTGGAATATTTATCAACTGGCAATATTATTTAGATTTTTTCCAATAGAAGGATGATCTGTCAGAAGAAATCAAAGCCTTAGACATGTCGTCTTGTTGGAATAGTTGATAAGATTTCATCTAAAAGATGGTTAATCAGATGCCCAATCTATTGCAATAGATGGTTCATTTGTTGCACCAAATGATAAATCTGTCGCATTAGATAGTAAATCTATTTTATCAGATGGTAAGTTTGTTGCATCAGATGATAAATCTATTGCAGAAAAAACCAGTAACTAGATTTTGTTTAACTGAACAACAACAATATAACCATTTAATATCAAATACACCATTTGTACTAAGAACAATATCAAATAGATCCAGCAATACCAACATAATACACATACAACACACATACCAACAACATCAGCAGTTGCCAAAAACACCAACAACATCAACAGTTGCCAAAAAATACCAACATCGTTGTTTAGATTGTACAAACACAAATAACAAAAATAAATTCAAAAAAGTCAACAAAAACCAAAAAATTAAATCAAAAGTTCAACAATAAGAACAAAAAGAAATCATATTTCACTCCGAAAAGATGTAATACCCTGCACTTTTGGGATGGTCTTTGAACCATCATTCTTACGTATATAAGCTAAAATCTGAATGATTCCTATATGAATATAAGTTTCATAATCTTTATCCTCGTGTTTGATGTGCTTTCTAGGTGAAAAATATTCATTAGAATCACTTAGAACAAAGTTGAGCTTAGAGCCTTTGATTCATCCAAAGTTTGGTATTTGATTCTATAAGGGTCTACTTTGAATATATGTAACTTTTTATATACGTAGAGTTTTTCAGTTCATGACCCACCAAATTTTAGATAATTGAATTATCTTTTCAACAATACCAATTTTGCCTTAATCCAATACCAAAGCAAAAAGTTATGGCATTTTCCGTGTGAGGCAGTAATAATCCAAGCTTCTGGGTTCAAGAACTTCAAGAATAAGCTTCAAGAACAACTTTAGAGATTTCAAGTTCAAGATTTCACATTCAATTTATCAAATAAGGTATGTGGGGTTATGAACAAGGGTACTCTTTCATTCTTGTGTCCATAACTAGTTTTAAAGTTAAATTTACGTATATTGCAATTAGGGTTCATACCCAACTTATCTCATTTTGAGTTTATGGATTTGTAAAGTGATTTAAGAGTTAAAATGCAAGCTTGTTCTCCTCTATGAGATTTCATCTTTCAGTTTACAGATACAAAGGTGAGTCCTTTTTCACTTAGCCTGCATGATTTGAAAACATACTTAACTTCAGTCTTACTTAGTCCACTGATAGAAGGAGTAAAAGTACAACTTTTAGAACTAAGTGTTATGACTCACAAGATTTATACAGTATATTTTATCATTCATGATTCATGATTTTCAGCTTTTAATTATTCCAGCCAATGTGAGTAATTTATACTTAGCATGGATTATTTTAATAGTTTATACGAACATTGAGATATTGTTTTACTTATGCATTCACCCCATATGCTCAGTACATTCCAAAAGTACTGGTCCACATATAAGTCTATGTGCTATATTGTTTAATAATGTAGGTACCGGTTCAGTTGTAGTCCATATATCATGATCAAACAGTTGCAGATTCCAGCCAACATATGATGAGTCCTCCTACTTTGGGGAATTCAGTTAGATGTTATTTGTGTACTTTACTTTCTTACTTATATGTATTGATTAGTGGTAGTTGGAGTCGCATCCCAGTTATCTATAGTCAGTATAGTAAAGGCTTCACAGATGTAAGTCAGAGTTAGTCATGTAATTTCAGCTCTGCTCTTCAGTTTCATCAGAATGTAAAATTGTATTAGTATTTTATTTTTTTCTAGATTTCATCATGATTATATTTTTGAACAGTAACTTCAGTCATTTTATACATATGTAAATTAGTTTCTTAGAAGTATGCTAGTACAAGGGTTAGCTTGGGATAACTTGTGGTCCTAAGCACCGTGTGACATCTCGGGTCTCGTTTGGGGCATTACAAAAGTGAAGAGAAGAAATACTAGAAATTAGAGTTTTCGTCAATCCCCATTTCAGATTTAAGCAATAAATAATAAAATTGTTAACCAATACTAGAAGGGAAGTTCGCTCAAATTAAAAAGCCCTAATTTTTTACCTATGAAAGAAGAAAAGGGACAATAAAGAACTCGAAGTTATTATCGTTGGAGAGAAGTGTTGTCACGTTGACTGATCATTAAAAGTCTAAAAGAAACTCAAAGCCCAAATATTTATTGCCGAATATTGAAGTCACTGGGGATTGGAGGGAGAAATTTGTAGAACTATTGTTTGGGAGAAGTTTGAGAGAAACCGTCTCGAGAGAGAGATAGAGGAGAGATAGTTGATTTGGAGAGGAGAGGGTTGTGGGTTCATACGAATTTTTGAAAAGACTAAAAATTTTTAAAAATATTAACCATGTCCACAATTAACTTAATCAAGTTTTCTAATTATGTTTGACCCTTTAAGTTGGTCAATGTCACCATTTCTTAATTCAAGACTTAAAAGGCACCTTTCCTTCAATTTTCTCCACACACTTAGTAATTTTGTAGTCATTAATTTTATATATATATATATATATATATATATATATTATAAAAAATTATTTTAACAAGCTCAAAGTTTAAATTTTAAACATGATCAAATCATCCCATATCCATAAAATCCCCCTACAATATATTCTTTAAGCGAAAGAATATTATTATTCTCAAATAATCCCCTCTTAGCATTCTTTTCCCTATAAAATGATTCTTGCCTAAACTAACATATAATTTTTTCCCTACCTTACTCTCTCCCAACGTCCTTGTTCTTTATTTTGCTTGCCTTTCTTGCATTTTTTTCTTTTTCTTTTATTTTTTTCTTTCCTTATTTTTCCATCTATTTCTTATCAATCTCATTATTATTATTATTATTATAATTATTATTATTATTATTATTATTATTATTATTTTTATTGTTGTTGTTGTTGTTATTTTTGTTATTGTTGTTGTTGTTGTTTTAATAATTATTATTATTGCTTACCATTTAACGTGGAAATTTATAATAGTTAATTTTTTATTTATACTTTGTAATAGTAGTTACTAATTTCATATATTATTTAATACTGAGCACAAATTTTAAATTTTAAATTAGATCCAAATATTTTTATATTTAGAATAGTCCTTGCCAAGACGCGTGGCTATCCCCTAGTCGCGTGTAAAATCCCGAGTCTACACCTTGGACGTCACATGGTGCTTACGTCCCTGAAGGACCACAATCTAACCCATGACTGGTACCTGCTGTAAGTACTGAATAATAATATTAAGATAATTCAGAAGTTAGGCTGAAATGCCATAAGGTTCATAATTTGAATACTGATAAATATAGAAACTGATAATAACATCTGAAAACTTAATACTGTCTGAAGTAGTCTAGTCTGAAAAGCCTCCACTAAATTGTCTAAATATGGAGTTGATGGGACAAGCCCCCAACTAACTCCGACTAATAGAGTACTGAATCTACTATAATACTGAAATAAATAATATCCTCAATGGATAAAGACTCACTATTGAATCTGCTACTACTAACTGGATCTGGCTAAGCGCAATTAGAAACGTGGGCATCCAAACCTATGATATGAGACATTATAGCATAAGGAAAGAGTATGTGATCAGTACACAAAATGTACTGGTATGCCAGGTAAGGTAGGCTGATATATATGGGTTTGTATGCATGAACAATTACTGACTGAATGATATGTATATAACTGAATGAGAGTATATGAATAGCTAAAATTGTTATAAATGTTGATTATGCAAAACTGTGCATATACAACAACAACAACAACAACAAACACAGTGTATTCCCACCTAGTGGGGTCTTGGGGGGTAAGATGTACGCAGTCCATACCTCTACCTCTGATGAAGTAGAAAGGCTGTTTTCGATAGACCCCCGGCTCAAGACACGAGATACCACACAAACACATAGTAAAGCACAGAAGCAGATTACATAACATAAATACGGCACCCATAAGTAATATAAAATAGAGGAAAGCAGAGAAGAGCACACAGATTCGTAATAAAACATGGAACACGGAAGATGGAATCATAACAGGAATAAAACCCCCACCAAGTAATTCCCTACACTAGCGACCCAAACTGGCCCTAATCCTCTGCCGAAATTCGCGCCTTCCAGACCTTCCTATCTAGGGTCATGTCCTTGGTGAGCTGTAACTATTCCATGTCCATCCTAATCACCTCACCCCAGTACTTCTTCGGCCTACCCCTACCCCGCCTAAAACCGTCCAACGCTAGCCTTTCAGACCTACGGACCGGGGCATCCATGCCCCTCCTCTTCACGTGTCCGAACCATCTCAATCGTTCTTCCCGCATTTTGCACTCCACTGAAGTCACACCAACCTTCTCCCGGATAGTCTCATTTCGAACTCGATCCCCTCGAGTCAGTCCACACATCCAGCGCAACATCCGCATTTCTGCCACCTTCATTTTTTGGATGTAGGAGTTCTTAACTGGCCAACACTCCACTTCATACAACAAGGCCGGACGGACTACCACCCTGTAGAATTTGCCTTTAAGCTTGGGCGGCACCTTCTTATCACACAGCACCCCCGACGCAAGTTTTCACTTCATCTATCCCGCCCCAATACGGTGCGAGACATCCTTGTCAATCTCATCGTTACTCTGGATCACGGACCCAAGATACTTGAACTTATCCCTCTTACCTACCTCCTGTGCTTCCAGCTTCACTACTACCTCATTCTCCCGCCTCACATCATTAAACTTGCATTCCACATACTCTGTCTTGCTTCTGCTCACCCTGAACCCTTTAGACTCAAGAGTTTGCCTCCACACCTCTAATTTGTCATTCACACCCCCTCGAGTCTCATCTATCAAAACTATATTGTCTGCAAAAAGCATACACCACGGCACCTCCCCTTGAATGCGCCGCGTCAACACATCCATCACCATCGCAAACAAAAAGGGACTAAGAGTAGTCCCTGATGCAATCCTGTCAGGACAGTGAAATGCTCTGAGTCTCCTCCCGCCGTCCTCACCTGGGTTTTCGCTCCATCATACATATCCTTAATTACTCTGGTATATGCCAGCGGTACTCCACTCACCTCCAAGAATCTCCAAAGCACCTCCCTGGGGACTTTGTCGTATGCCTTCTCCAGATCGATAAACACCATGTGCAGATCCTTCTTCCGCTCCCTATACTGCTCCACCAACCTCCGCACCAGGTGGATTGCCTCCGTCGTCGAGCGGTCGGGCATAAATCCGAACTGGTTTTCCGAAATAGACACTGTCCGTCTCAGCCTCACCTCGATCACTCTTTCCCAGATCTTCATAGAGTGACTCAATAACTTAATCCTCCTATAGTTATTGCAACTCTGAATGTCCCCCTTATTCTTATAGAGAGGGACCATGGTACTCCACCTCCACGCCTCGGGCATCTTTTCTGTCCTGAAGATTTCATTAAACAATCCAGTCAACCACCTTACACCAGCCTCTCCAACGAACTTCCAAAACTCCACCGGTATCTCATCCGGCCCCGTCGCCCTACCCCTTCGCATCCTGCGGACAGCCTGTCTAACCTCTTCTACCTTAAAACGTCTACAATAGCTAAAATCCCAACACTCCTCTGAGTGCTCCAGTTCCCCTAACACAATAGCTCTATCCCCTTCGTCATTCAAGAGCCTATGAAAACTGTGCATATACATATATATATATATATATTGTATCTGAGATCATACTGAAACAGTATACTGAGTTCTGATAACTGAGTGACTGATATCTGAGTTTACTGATAAATGCATTACTAACAAATAGGTGGCTATTTCTGACAGTCCTGATTCTGTAGAACTGGACTAAATTCTATACTGAGTCTTAAATTGAAAACTGTAACTATGGGACTGTTCATCTAACCGGCATCACCCGATTATAAACTGAGTTGGGGTCCAACCTGTGACCCTAGTTGGAAGGGTGTTAGCACCATGCCTTGGGTACTACCAATGGCTATGTGGATCCACTAAAGAATCACCCTCATCTGGCAGGTGAGATATATGTTACCCTCAACTGGCAGGTAAACACTTTCTAAAACCTCAACTGCCAGGTTTATATCCTTAACCTATGCTGGCTACGTAGTTCTAGAACTAAGGGACTACTACTAAAGATCACACCCTTAACTGGCAGGTGAGCCTATATCCCTAGGTTCGCTCAGTGTTGAATCCTACTCCCAACTTAATAGATACTGAATTGATCATTAGAATGTACTAGGCTTGACTGAATTGTTACTGATTGTATTGACTGACTGAATTGGATTGAGTTTACTGAGTTCTGTAACTAATCGAGTACTACTATTCATGATGTTACTGAGGCTATTCAATAGCTACTGTAATTCTAACTAAATAGCTAGAGTTTTAGGTATTGAATACCCGTAGGACTCGATAGCATCAAAAGTAAAAATGGCAAAATCTTGAAAGCATTACATTAATTACTTATTCACTATACATTCATTTAGACATTTTGTCAAACACTTGAGAGGCATGAACTTGTACATGAATGGGACCACATGATAACATGTCATGAGTTCACTACTCAATTTACATAGGCATTCTTTCAAACCCTTGGGGAGCATAATTAATGCACATAGAATTCATCAAGATATTAACATCATGGCTACAACATTCAACTTGCAATTTAAGGGTTTAACATGAGAATCACATAATTCTATATACATGCTAATTAATTCACTTGAAACTAGTAATGAATGTTGATTTGAAAACCAAACATCAATACATACATGAGCACAATCCAATTCAAATATGTAAATCATGAATTCAATAAACTTGTAATTTAAAAAGGGTTCTTGAACTCCAAGGTTGGAAGGAAACCCAAGGATGAACACCTAACATACCTTGGTAATTAAATTCGTGAAAATTCTTGGTTTGTTCTTGAAACTTAGACTTAAAATTGAATAACCTAGGATTTTATTCTTGAGAGGATTTGAGAGAAAATGAGTGATTTTGTTCTTTGGATAGCTTAATTTGTGTTTTAGGGCTAAATAAAGTGGGGAAATTGACTTAGTACCCCTCTGGACGTAGATTTTAATTACAAAAAAATGCACCCAGTGACGCATAGAACGACGTGTTGCGTCATTGGTGTTGACGCGATAGGCAACGCACCATATTGAGTTTGTGTTGGTTCACTATTTTAGTGATACGATCATTGATATCGCATTGACCCACTATTTTGGTCATCGAAACATGCCTCAAATGACATTCCAAAAATGCAAAACTCGTTCAAGAACACCAATTGACATCCCTAAGGATGAATCAACTTAAAAATCGACATTTTAAGGTTCTCAAGATAAAAAATAAGCTCGTCGAATTATGAAGTCTAAAACATGATTCTAAGTATAAACACTTAACTGAAATTTCTAAGTTTGGGACCCCCTTTTACAAGCTATTTGGGATTGAATTGAACTAGAATTTTATGGGGTCTTACAATATCTCCCCCTTGGGAACATTCATCCCAAAATAAGACTGATTGAGCTGAGAATACTGATAGATTGGGTTTACATACTAAACATGGAAAACTGAAGCATGGTTAAATGAATGAAACTACTAATAAACTGAGTTTTCATACTGAACATGCATAGCTGAAGCATGATTACATGACTGAACTAATTTATGAATGGATGACTGCCATGAGGATGATATGTAACGATAATTGATACCATGTTTGTAAAGGAAATCTGAGCATGAAACTAAGTAAATCTAAGGAGGCTGTTACCTTAAACTTAGTTAGACTTTGTAAAGAAGAGGTGAGTATACTTGGTTCGCATATCTTTTTCTTCTTACCAAGTAGCTCCCTCAATGGACTGATTCCACCATAGAACTTTGACCAAAGGAACTTCTTTGTTCATCGGTATGCGAATATAATGATCAAGGATTTCGACTGGGGCTCCTCATAAAAGTGACTCTTTTGAACATCTAACTCTCTATAGGGACTATAATTGTTGGGTCACCAATGCATTTCTTTATCAAGGAGACGTGAAACAGTAGGTGAACTGAAGCTATGTCTGAAGGCAACTCAAGCTTGTAAGCTACCTTTCCAAAATAGCTGAGAATTCTATAAGGACCAACATATCAGGGATTGAGCTTCCCTATCTTGCCAAACCTCTTCACTCCCTTCATGGGAGAGATTTTCAAATACATATAATCACCAATGTCAAACTCGAGATCTTTTCTTCTATATCAGCATATGATTTTTGTCTACTTTGAGCTATCTTAAGCCTCTCCCTGATCAACTCAACCTTCTCTAAGGCATCAAACACCAAGTCAGGACCTACTACTGAGGCCTTACCTACTTTTAACTAACCATGAGAGATCTATATCTCGTCCCATAAAGAGCCTCAAACGGAGCCATCTGAATACTGGAATAATAGCTGTTATTAAACACAAACTTAATCAAAGACAAGTGGTCATTCTAACTATCCTTAAATTAAATGACACATGCTCTTAACATATCTTTAAGTCTAAATGGCCCTTTCTACTTGACCATCTATCTAATGGTGGAAGGTTGTACTGAGGTGAACTTGGGTACCAAGACCCCTTTGGAAGGCTTTCCAAAAGTGAAAGGTGAATTGCGTACCACTATTTGAGATAATGGACAACGAAACTTCGTACAATCTAACCTACTCTCTAACATCAAGTTTGACATAATCCTCGACTGAGTAGGAACTATGAACTAGCAAGAAATGGGATGATTTGGTTATCTTGTCTACGATGACTCAAATCGAATCATGTTGATGATGAGTATGAGACAAACCCATCACAAAGTTTATGTTTACTTACTCCCACTTCCAAGTGGGGATACTGAGCTCCTGGATAGACCTACTAGGCTCCTAATTCCTAATATTAACCTACTGACACATAGAGCACTTAGCCCCAAACTCTGGAATATCTCTCTTCATCCCACTTCACCAATAAATCTCCCACAAATTACGGTATATCTTAGTGGCACCTGGGTGGATCAAGTAACACACACCATGTTCTTCTACAAGAATTTACTACCTCATACCATCCACACATGGAACACATAACCTACCCGGGCAATGCAACACACCATCTCCCCCTTATGAGAAAACCTCTACTTTTTAATCTCTGACTGATACTGGACAAATGATCATCTTATCTTTTGATGACATATTTAGAGGCCGAAACATAGAGGCTTAAGGCTTGGTCTCCTCGAGGATATTAGAACATGCATGGAGGACCCGTTTTGAGCATGCCATTAAACAAACCCGTGTGTGGAAGATTGCATGGGGGCTTACATTTGATGCCAATTCGAGACTACAAGTTTTGAAGTGTGACCGTATGGTTTTGGAGAATTGAAGAAGCACCCTTCATTAAGGGTATTTTGGGATTTTCACATGTTAAAGAAACAACCCATGATCTCCCCTTTCATTAAGGGTATTTTTGTCCATTATACTATGTAATAAGCTAGGCTATATATAGTCTCTTATTAGGTCTTTTCTCTTTAGTTTTTTAATGATAAAAATATGAGACATTGAAAATACTCTCTCTTGAAAGTAGACTACCTTAGTGTAGTTCTTAGTTAGGGATTGGACTAGCCATTGTAGCTTAGGGCTTGGAAAAGCCAATATTGTTCTTTGCTTGGAAATGGTGGATCTTGAGGTGTGTTGAATCCCTTGGCGGTTACCATAATAACTTAGTGCTTGTTAACTTATTTTGTAGAGGTTTTAGAGTTTGATACACTCTTTAGTTGCTACCTAATGAGTTCTCTTTGTGCCAAGTTACCTATCCTTTTATTGTTTTAAGTTTGTGTTTGCTTCTTGTATGGTATTGTTGTCTTGTTGTTATGGATTTAGGCGTGTTGTTGTGACTATTTGTGGACTATTTTGGTGTTGTGAATACCATTTGGTATCACTGACTAACTCTTTCAGCTTAACTAAACTGGGATCTCCATCCTACTTTTCTTTTACTTTGGAAACCAAAGATGATTTCAAACTATTCTGCTCCCTAACACTACCCTTAGCTGAATCAACCAAACGAACACTCAACCTTGAAAGTTGATGAAATTCCTCAAATAACTTTTTCTTACCATACTCAACGTGAGCAATACTACCCATGGACAATCTGCTGCTGCTGAGAGCATCAACCACTACATTCTCCTTGCCTGGATTATACAAAACACTCATGTCATAATCTTTAAAAAACTCTAACCACCTTCTCTGATGCGGGTTCAAGTCTTTCTGCGAAAATACATACTACAAACTTTTGTGGTCCGTGAACACATCAACATGTACCCCATACAAATAATTCCTCCAAACTTTAAGGAAAACACTATAGCTGCTAACTCAAGACATTAACTGGGGTAATTCTTTTCATGGGGCTTAAGCTGTCTAGAGGCATAGGCTATGACCTTACCTCTCTGCATCAAAACAAACCCCAAACTAACTTTGGAAGCATCACAATAAACTAAAAACCCATTTGAACTATCTGGTAAAGTCAAAACTAGGGTTGTAGTGAGTCGAGTTTTCAACTGCTAAAAACTCTTCTCACAAAAATCTAATCACTGGAACTTGGCTTTCTTCTGAGTCAATCTTGACATAGGGGATGCAATAGATAAAAATCCTTCAAAAAACCATCGGTAATAGCCAGCCAAACCCAATAAAATCTTGATTTTTTATAGAGGGATAAGGCTGGGTCAGTTTCTCACTACTTTAGTCTTTTGAGGATCAACTCTAATGCCATCACCAAAAACTATATGACCAAGAAAAGCTACTGACCTTAGCCAATATTCGCATTTACTAAATTTGGTGAACAACTGATGGGCTCTGAGAGTCTGCAATACTATTCTAAGATGGTCTGCATGATCATGTTCTCTGCGGGAGTAGATAACAATGTCATCTATGCAAACTATAACGAACATATCCAAGTACTACTTGAACACTCTTTTATCAAGTCCATAAAAGCTGCTGGGGCATTGGGAAGACCGAATGACATGAGTAGAAATTTAAAGTGACCATATCGAGTTCTTAAAGTTGTTTTCGGTATGTCACATTCTTTGACTATGAGCTGATGATAGCCTGATCTGAGTCTATCTTAGAAAATTAATTGGCACCCTGAAGTTGGTCAAACAAGTCATCAATTCTGGGAAGTGGAAACTTGTTCTTGACTGTGACTTTGTTCAACTGACGGTAGTCAATACACATTCTAAGAGAACTATCTTTCTTATATGCGAATAAAACTGGTGTGCCTTACAGGGAAATACTGGGTCTGATAAATTCCTTATCTAGAAGGTATTTCAACTGTTCTTTTAGTTCTTTGAGTTCTTCTTAAGCCATTCTATATGGAGGAATAGAGATAGGCTGAGTGTCTGGAAGAAGGTTCATTTCAAAGTCAACTTCTCTCTTAGGAGGAACTCCGAGAAGATCTTTGAGAAATACATCAAGAAATTCACATACTACTAAAATTGACTCAAGATTAGGGGCCTTAGAACTAGAGTCTTTAAGTCGAATGAGATGATAGACACACCCCTTGGATCTTAGATATGTCTGGAAGGCATATTCTATAAACGAAAGGGAAACTTGGATTAGACAGAGAGTTTAACTTGAGATCTTGCTCACTCGCACGACATAAATACTGAAATAAGGGAAACTTTTCCTAAAATTGCCTCATAGCCTCTTGTGCATAAGTGTGGTGCTCTACACACCCATGCACAAGACTCTACTTGACGCGACTTTAAGACTTCTTAGGACTCTATTAAACCTTAGGCTCTGATACCAAGTTTGTAATGACCTGAGTCTGTACCCTGGATGTCACATGGTGCTTAGACCCCGAAGGACCACAAGCTAATCTATGGCTTATACCTACTGTGAGCATTAAGTAATAATACTGAGATAATGCGGAAGTTATGTTGCAATTACATAAGGTTTATAATCTGAATACTGATAAATATAGCAACTGAGAATAACATCTAAAAACTGAATACTATCTGAACTAGCCTAGTCTGAAAAGCCTCTACTAAACTATCTAAATATGGAGTTGATGGGACAAGCCCCCAACTAACTCCGACTAATAGAGTACTGAATCTATTATAAGACTGAAATAAATAATATCCTCACTACAACATTTTAGTTCTATTGCCACTCTTGTAAAGTGTGGCCTAAAATAGCAGAAAGTGTGGCGTTTGATCAAAGGCTACACTTTTGAACTTTAGGAAACACTTTTTGAGGGGTGACCTAAAGAGGCATAACCTTTGATCAAAGGCCACACTTTTTAAGTGTTGCCATATCAGCTACATTTAAAAAGCGTGGCCATTAAGGTATAAAGGTCGTGCTTTGCAGGTTGTCATTGGAAACATTTTTATTTGATAAATCTACACTTGCAAGTGTTGCCTTTGTTTTGTTGTTGGGCACGCTTCATAAGAGTAGACCTTTGTAATACTCCTGTAGCAACACTTAAAAAACGTTGTCTTTGTTTTACTATTGGGCACGCTTCACAAGCGTAGCCTTTTGTAGCAGCTCTATAACAACACTTAAAAAATGTGCCTTTTCTTTATTACTAGCCATACTTAAAAAATGTAGCCTTTTATACATCCTCTATGACAACACTTGTAAAGTGTAAGCATTTAGCCACACTTTTGAAGTGTAGCGATATTGTATAAAATTTTATAGTTCAAGACTCATTTTACAGAAATGGCATTAGGCATATACAATGTTAGTACATAATTTCTAATTGAAAAATAATTATTTTGATCGAAATGTATACATCACTAAGCACATTACATAAACGTACATATTTATACATAATCTCACGCACCAATTAGCTAATAAATAATTGAAGTGCATAGATTTGATTTCAAGAAAATGTCTTTTACATACTAGTTAGAAAACAAGATAATAAAAATTTGTATCAAGTTCCACACAAAATGAAATGTATATAAACGTATATAAAAAAATTCAAAAATTCTTCATCATTCACTTCAATATAGAGCACGTTGAGTTGTGGCACCTACCATTCAAATTTGACCCTCGCACTGATCCTACACATTCAAAATGAAATAAACGAAGTAAAATTATGTTCAACAATTATACAAAAAAAATTGACTTCACCATGCTGGAAATTTCTTGCCTTACATGTGAGCTAGAAAATTGTTCCTAGAGTTTTAACTGAACAGGACCCGGGTCACTGTATCTATCCTAAATAATTTTCTGGCAGATCCGATAAGACTTCATATTTAGTCCGATGAAGGAGAAAAGGCATTACCTGTCAAGAAAAACCTTTCAGTTTGAATCTAGATGAAAAGAGATCCAAACTATGAAGGACAATTTATCAATCACAAAAAAAGTACAATTTAACTGACTAAATGGTAAGAGATATCATGTTTCTCAAAAGAACACAGATAAAGTTGTGTGACTATTTAGAAACAGATGGACTATAGACAATATGTGATAAAAAGTAACTGTAGTACACAGATATTTGAGAGCTATCTCTTAAATTTTCTTCATAGGTTTCTTAAAATTTTGTACTGTTATTTCTTCATTACATGTTAATGTGTGAACTTTATGGTATGGACTAAAAATATAGCAGCTGCTCACTTAGAAGTGCATGTATTCCATGGTAAGCTCACAACACAATATCCAATTAGCTCTATCCAGATGGTAATTCAAGTCTTAGTAGTCAGCAGTGAGAAATCGAGATATTAGTTTTTTTAAATAAGATCAGCACAGGGATGTAAGCATGATAATATCACATTGCAGACACTTGAGAGATAATCAGTGGCTATGGAGTTACCTTATCAATGTCATCTTTAGTTCAGTTGAGAGTTTGTAATCGTCAATACGAGAGTTGTCAATTAGCTACTCCAAAAATTTAACATCTTCTTGACTTCTTGATAGGTGTTCACTAAGACCAATAGAAGAAGAACATCACATGCTAATGGAAGTAGAGGCGTGAGGGTTTCAAAACTATGTGTCACACTCTGTCTGACAGAATGATCTGAATCACTCATACACCTCAGAAGTGGAACTACTAAGAGGGGAACATATGGAACCAGCTCGATACTAAGTCCTTGGACAAGCAAGATGAAAAGCATGCCAACTCCTTATTTAGAATGTATAGATGTAATTTCACCTAACATGGGCACCATATTCTCAATAACCGAACCAATCACATCCAATATGCGAATGACGAACACATCTGAAAATGCATGGAAGGAGAGTGAGGATCTTAGGTCATAATGTCTCATCCAGCAACGTTCCAAGGGAACAGACCACCTGCCATACAAAGGAAAAATAGTAAGAAGACAAAGACAATTTCTAAGTCTAGGAAAGTAAGAGAGTCCTCTCTATCCCTGTCGGGGTAGTGGTATGGACTGCGTACATTTTACCCTCCCCAGACCCCGCTATGTGGAAATATACTGGGTATGTTATTGTTGTTGTTGAGGAAAGCAAGAGAGTGTCCAACTGAAATGGGCTTGAAACTAATAAAGTCTTCACAAATAAATTTAAAATAGTAATAAATAAAGTGGTTGGAAATGCTAATTGGCATACGCTCCCTCTGTCCCTATTTATGTGACATCCAACATGAATGATACTTTTTCCACATTCAGAAACAATTTACTCTTACACTTTCCAATTTAACCCTAATGAAATGTCATATATAGCAATGCAAACATTTATGACTTATTCAGACCACAAGTTTCAAAAGTTTTTCTTTCTTAAACCAGTGCCACATGAATTTGGTCGGAGAGAGTATATTTCTGGTGAATATGTTTCTTGCTAAAGATGGCAGTTGTTTCCTTAAAAGTAACTTCTATTTTCCTATATTTGATGAAAACTCTCATGTATTTATTTATGTTGTATTGTTTGGCATCTGCTTATGGGTTAATCGGAGCTTACCTTAGTAAGCCAATTGGCAACAATAGAAAAACGCATTTCCTTTGAACCTTCTATGACAATAGATAAATCTGAGACAGACTACGCTAGAGAATAGATACAGCAAATGCATTATACCAATGTTGTAGGGAAAAGGTATGACAATATTCTTGAAAGAATTAGAGAATAACAAACTTGACATAGTTCAAATAGTTGTTGTCTCACAATGCAGTAACAGTTGACTAACTATTAATGAAATCTAGAATCCTCCATGTAAAAGCATTATCTGAAGCCCACCTAAAAGCGTGAATAGTTAAGTTTCAAGTGAGATTTACTACATAAATTTGTTCAAGTAAAAATTAAGAAGCCAGAGAAGGAGCATGTGACAGAAAGCTCTTACACCGTATCCATGTTCCACAATTTTGGAAACATCAATGGTATTGGTGCACTAACGCCAGCACTATTGATATAACTACCCAGCAAAATAGTTTTTTATTTCAAAAAAAAGAAAAAAAATGACAGAATAATTAAAAATAAATAAATATAAGCAATAAAGAAGTGACATATTACATTATAACAAAAAAGTTTCATACTTTGCAAAAATCATATGAACATATGAAATTTCAACAATCAAAGAAAGGCCTATCCAAGAGAAAAAATAACTTATAAACCTCAAAAATAACTTATATTTCCTATATTGATGAAAATTCTCATGCTTTTGTATATGTTGTATTGTTTGGCATCTGCTTGTCTAGATGTGTGCTAAATATTTCAAGTTATGTTATATGTTATTTCATGCAGTTTAATTGTAGTATTCCTCTGCTACTATCTGGTATTTTTTAAACTACCTATTGTCTCTTCTACTTCAATTAAGTCGTTTTTTAGACTGTTTTTGTCTTGAGATGAGGGTCTACCGGAAACAACCTCTCTACCTCACATATAGAGTAGAGGTAAGGACTGTGTATACTCTACCCTTCCATACCATACTTTGTGGGAATACATTGGGTATATCATTGTTTTTTACTTGCCCTTATTGATCTGGAATACTTTTTAATGAGCCAGGCTTTCAACAGCATAAGCCACCTCCCTAGAAAGTGTCTTTCTTTCACATAATCTATAGGGAATTAGAGGTGTATTTTACTTAAATAACCTTATTAATGATGCTTTGTAACTCTAAAGTTATGTATTTGTTTAATACTATAAATAGCATGGGAAGTAAGTAATAAAACACTATTTTTGGTATAAAGGCCAACATAAATGAAACAGAGAGAGTACTATTTTTCTTCACTTTCTATTTCTGTATGTTGCATGTTCAAATTAGAATTTGAAAGCTTCAAGTATGTAGAATGGAAGGACAAATGAAATGAAAAAGGGACAAGGAAGATCGATACTAAGGTGCTTAAAATGAGAGTTATATGTCTTGACTTTGTTGTATTTTGCATTTTTTGTGAATTCATCTGACAAATATTTACAACTTAACATAGTTTATCATACTTTTCAGTAAGGAATGATTACTTTATACAGAAAACTAGAGAAGGGATTAATTAACTATACTCTTTCGCTAGCATGAAAATAAAGCAAGCATAACATAGATTACATTAGATCGCAGAGACGTTAACAACCTCCTACTCAACTAATATAATATTCAGGGCCTTGCATTTGATGTATAAATTAAAAAAACACAACACCATATAGATTTTGTATCATGTTCATAAACAGATAATAAATTTCTCATGCAAACTGGAAAAATCTAACAATTAAAATGACGTGGTAATGGTTTTGTAAGATGTAAATCAATGCATAATAACTCACATTTGTGTCAGTTTTGTTAAGTCTCTAAGCTCTGGAGCCATAGGCCTAGAGAAGTTGTTTGTGCCAAAACTTTTACAACACGAGAAAATGACAAACAAATGAAGAGGAAATGATGAATATTGACATTTTTCATACAAAATTGATACATGATATATCGTGAAACCAAGTTGATTGTAACTCAGTCAACAATCCAAGTTCCTTTGGAATCTCCCCTGATAAATTATTAGTGCTAAAGAATCTGCATACACTAAATATCTAAATTATTCCAGTTATGTCGGTACCAAGCTATCACGATTGTGCATAAATAACTGAAATAGATTAGACTTACAACCATTTTATCCTAGTAAGATTGCCAATGGATGGGGGTAGTATGCCTGTCAAGTAACTTAGGGCCAAATTTCTATAATTTATAACTAAAATATCAGTAGCTGGAGATAAAACACAAAAGTATAGGATGAAACTACAGTTAGAGGAAGCAAGTACAGATCATCAAGGAAGGTAAGACCCCATAATTCATCTGGAATTCCACCCTCGACGTCCATGGCATAAACTCTTCATCAAGAAGAGTTAGAAAGAGAAATCAAAGTTACACATTAAGTAAATATCCCAAACTACATCCAACTGCATAGAAAAATAAGAAGAAGAAGTAGTATCAAGAAAAAAAATTAACATGGTCAATACTAGTAATTAGTAATTAAGTGTTTCTGCATCAAGGACTACGTAAATGTTTAAAGAAAATCTAAGAAGCACTTAAAGAATCTCTATCCAGCTATATAGTATATATTAAAAGAGCATCTATGACCTCTAAAGTTTGGATTGATCTCTTAGGAAAAATATCATTAAATTGAACAATGTAGTAAAAAAAACTAAGGGATGATAAAATGCATAGGGTAAGAATAAGAGTGTGATTGAACAGAAGTTGAGCTAGGAAATATAGGGGCTTCATTTGAATCCCTTTCATCAGACAAATACATTGTATATACTGCATGAGGTCAAAACTATTTTTTGCCTATATATAATAGATATCAAACATTGTGTAGGGAAAAGGGATGACTTACAAGCCAGTGATATGACAAAGAGTTCGGCTGTTGGCAGAACAATTACATTTGATGGCGAGGTTAAAATCTAGGATGAAAGTTGAATTAATGGCTGCTCCACTGCATAAATCACCACTAATATTCCAATGATTTTTTGGAAATCCTCCATCTTTGGATGATGGAGTTCAATATAACAACATGACAATCTAATGGATAATGCTAACATATAATAAAATATTCTAAACAATGAACAAATGCTAACACAAATACGAATTGCGATCCTACTTTTTAGGTAAATTTGGGATTGTTAAATCAATAATTCAAATTGAACTTCAAAATTTGTTCAATTATCATAAACAAGCAATGATCTCAATTCCAAACTTGTTATACACGTGTATATAATATAGACACACTAGAAAACTTCTTTAGGAAAACAAAGTTCATTGTCACCTCCCATTTTCATATTAGTTGTTCTTGTCGCTATTTTTCTCTTCATTATTTTTAACATGACTTCTTCACTATTCGTAATACCATTTAAAACCTACTTTTAAAAATACTTTACTTGAGTCAATAATCAAAAGTCAATTTACACATACAGAGAAAAAAGCCCAATCTAATTTTTGATAAAAACCCAATTCCACACTAATTTCTAAGAAAATCTTAAGGCATGCTTTAATCTTAACAATGATATGCTTCAATATTAACATTTACTAGCACTCTCAATTGTACCTACCTACTTCAAGCTAAACGACACTTCAATTGTACCTCTTTTTTCCTATTATTGTTTCCCTTCTTCAACACTAGCACACCACGATGATACTACCTAAGCATCTTATAGTAACAGTGTTGAATTAAACCACTTAGTACTATTTTATTTAAAGTTATGAATCACTAATTATAAGGAGAAAATAAAAATAGGGCATCAAAATTATGAAGAATGGATGGCAAATGAGAAGAATAGAGAAATGGATGAAAATTTTACCTGTGAAGATCCATATAATAGCAGAGAAAGAATTATGAAGAGTATCTTCTCTTCAATTTTAAGAAACAAGAAAACAAGAAATTTCTATTCAATTCTCTGGATGAAATGTTGTTATGCTTCAATTCCTTCAAGAACAAAGGGATGAAAAGTATATGAATCTTCAATTCATTCAATTCCTTCAATGTTGAAGAAATTTTTAATTTCTCTTCAAGAAAAAAAGAAAGTCACAGATGCTTCAATTCCACACAAAACATAGATGAGAATAAACCCTAAACTTATGAAACCTAAAGATTATTCAATTCCATGCAAAAAAATGGATGAGAATAAACCCTCGAGTTGTGCGCCATTAAAATTGAGAATAAACCCTAGACAAATATTTCATGATCTCTTTTTTGGTTAATTAGAAATTGGAGGGAATATCATATTTTGCTTTAAACTTTATAAAAGTTATAAGACAGCACTTATAAATTATTATTTTAAAATAGTAAAAATAGCCACATTTTAAAAGTGTAACCATATTTATAAAAGACATTGTCAATTATGTAATGATATGGCAACACTTATGAAGTGTAGCCTATAGAATTAAAGAGCACGTTTTACAAGCATTGTGAAAATTATTGTGGCTTAAAGCTAAAACTTAAGGCTATAATTTAAAAGCGTGTCCAAAACTATTTTAGGCAACACTTTATAACTGTTGTCCAGATTTAGTATGGCTTAGGCGAAAAATATTGTAGTGCCTCGATGGATGAGGACTCACTACTGAATCTGCTGCTTCTAACTGGATCTGGCTAAGCATAGTCAAGAACCTGGGCATCCAAACTATGATAGGAGACAACATAGCACAAGAAAAAAGTGTACGATTAGTATGTAGAATGTACTGGTATGCTAAGTAAGGTTGGCTGATATACATGGGTTCATATCCATGAACAATAACTGATTGAATGATATGTATATAACTGAATAAAAGTATATGAATTATTAAAACTTTTGTAGATGTTATTTTAAAATACTGTGTATATACATACATACATACATACATATATATATATATATATATATATATATATATATATACTATAATTGAGATCATACTGAAATTGAATACTAAGTTCTAATAAATGAGTGACTAATATCTGATTTTACTGATAACTATATTACTGATAATTAGGTCACTATTTCAGATAGTCCTGATTCTATAGAACTGGACTGAGTTTTATACTAAGTCTGAAATTGAAAATTGTAACTATGGAAGTATTCATCTAATCGACAAACCCTGATTATAAACTGAGTTGGGGTCCAATCTGTCACCCTAGTTGGAAGGGTTTTAGCACCGTTCCACAGGTACTAACAATGGCTATTTGGATCTACTAAATAATCACCCTCATCTGGCAGGTTAGATATGTGTTACCCTCAACTGGCGGGTAAATACTTTAACAACCCTCAAATAGCAGGTTTATATACTTAACCTATGCTAGCTGCATAGTTTTGAAACTGATACTAAAGATCACACCCTCAACAGGTAGGTGAGTCCCCATCCTTAGGTTCGCTCAGTGATGAATCCTACTCCTAACTGGATAAACACTGAACTAATCACTACACTGTTCTAGGCTTGATGAAATGTTACTGATCATGTTGACTGACTGAACTGGACTGAGTTCACTAAGTTCTATAACTGACCGAGTACTACTGTTTGTGATGTTAATGAGACTATTCTATAGCTACTGTAATTCTAAGTAAACATCTAGATTTTTGGGTATTGAATACCTCAGGACTTGATAGCATCAAAAGTAAAGCATGGTAAAATCTTGAAAGCATTACTTAATTACTTATTCACCATACATTCATTTAGATATTTTGTCAAACACTTGAGAGGCATGAACTTGTACATGAATGGGAGCACATGATAACATGTCATGAATTCACTACTCAATTTACATAGTTATTCTATCAGACCCTTGGGAAGATAATTAATGCACATGGAATTCATTAAGATATAAATATCATGGATGCAACATTTAACTTGCAATTCAAGGGTTAACATGAGAACTACATAATTCTACATACATGCTAATTAATTCACTTGAAACTTGTAATGAATCATGATTTGAAACCCAAACATCAATAAATACATAAAAATAATTCAATTCAAACATGTAAATCATGAAATCAATAAACTTGCAATTTAAAAAGGGTTCTTTAACTCCAAGGATGGAAGGAAACCCAAGGATGAACACCTAACATACCTTGGTAATTAAATTTGTGAAAATCATTGATGTGTTCTTGAAACTTGGACTTGAAATTGAATGACCTAGGGTTTTGTTCTTGAGAGAATTTGAGAGAAAGTGAGTGATTTTGCCCCGAGGATAGCTTAATTACGTATTTTAGGGCTGAATAAAGTGTGGAAATTGATTAAAATACCCCACTAAAAACAGATTTTAATTACAGAAAAACATACCCAGCGATGCACAGACTGACATATTACGTCGTTGGTGTCGATGCGATAGGCGTCGCGCCACATCAAGTTAGCATCGGTTCACTATTTTAGTAATGCGGTCATCGATGCATCACATTGAGATCACATTGACCCACTATTTTGGTCATCCAAACATGCCTCAAACGACATCCAAAAAAATCTAAAACTCGTCCGAGAACACCTATTGACATCTCTAATCAAGAATCAACTTACAAATCAACATTCTAAGGTTGTTAAGATAAAAAATAAGATCATCAAATTATGAAGTCTAAAAAATGATTCTAAGTATAAACACTTAGCTCAAATTTCTATGTTTGGGACCCCCTTTTCCAAGATATTTGGGACTGAATTGAATGAGAATTTTATGGGGTCTTACATCGCGACACGGTGCTTAAGGCCACAGGTGAGCCCAAGCTAACCCATGTACTGGTACCTGCTGAGAGTATGAATATAATGGATAATGAAATAGCATGTGTGGATGATAAATTGATGAATTATGGTTCAAAAATGGAATACTTTTCTAAATATAAATAATATGTCTAAACAATAGTTGATAACATCTGAAAGATAAACTAATTGTCTGAACATCTAGTCTGAAAATTTGAAATCCTCTAACATGAGGAGTTGATAGGATAAGACCTCAACTAACTCCGAATGACTAGCATGAAAGTAATTGTTTTGAATGACTAAAATAATAAAAAAATATCATCCTCGGTGGATAAGGACTCACCACTACTTTTGTTTCAATCTGTCTAAGGATACTTAGTGAACCACACATCCAAACCTATGTTATATGACAACGTAGCATAGACAAAAGTATATGATTAGTACTTTGAACGTATTGGTACGTAAGGCAAGGACTACTAAAATACATATGAAATCTGAACATGGATGCATGGACATGTAAAACTAAGAATGCAAGACCAAGTATAGTATATACTAACATGATCTGAATAGCTGAATAACTGAAATAATATTTAAAATTAATTGTATAAATACTGAAATCTATCTACTTGATCAAGCAAACCTGAGCTAAGATAAATAAAGTACTAACTATAACTGTGAAAGTTATTATGTAACTGACATAAACTATTTGAGCTACCATATAGCCCAATGTATAACTCACATTGAAGATGGTTGTTCTATACTTGCCATCAGTGTAGAACCTGAACTGGAGTGATCACTAAAATGAGTCCATATTAGGCAAAGGGAAACTCTTTCTGGTGAGACCCCAAAACCTATGGTGGCATGAAGTTTCTGGGAAGTAGGATGTGTTGAACCCAAACTTTCTTTTTGGTGCTAAATCCTACTCCCAACTAAAAGACACTGAAATACTAACTGATGCATACACTTGTAGTTTTATGTGATGGTTTTGTTGGGTTAAAATGGTGATCTCCGGTCCAAGTTGGGCTCAGAATGCCCACACGACATCACCAAATTTTGGGTCATGTCAAGTTGGTATCAGAGCCTATGTTCATAGTCAGTTGGGTCTCCATAATGTTATGTTATGTAGAGTCTCTTTTATGGGTTTGAGGCATGCCACACTTATAAAAAAGGGGCTATGAGATATTTAGGAATGTTTCCCTTTCTTGAGTTTTAATCTCAAGCTACAGAGTTTAATCTCTAATATCTATTTGCTTATCTTTCAGATCATGTCTCCAAGGAGATCTGATACTCAGGAAAACACTTTGGCTCTGTCTGAGGGGCCTATGGATGAAGCTTGTCTAACTTTTAAGGTCCAGACCTAGGCTAGGGCTACGGTATATAACCATCCTCGTAGGGTTCCACCTGTCCCCACCAACCCCAACTATGAGAGTGACTTTTCTATTTCATCAGCTTAAGGGATGCTAATAATATTGAGTTTCGTTGTTCTATCACCCTTTTGACTCAATTGGTAGCCTCTCAATCAAAGTGTGATGCTCTGACTATCGTTTCTTTTGAGGACACGAGTAGGATAATTTATGAGGTTGAACCCTCCTATGTTCACGTGTATGAAGGTTGAGAAAGATCTTTAAGGCTTCATTGATAAAATAGAGATGATTTTCTGAATCATGCATGCTTCAGAGGTTGAGGTCGTTGAGTTTGGTTCCTACCATTTGAAAGATATAGCTTACCAATGGTACAGAGAGTGAGAATTGTCTAGAGGTATAGATGGTAGTTTTTCCATATGGTGAGATTTTTCCCAGGCTTTCTTAGACCGCTTCTTTTTTCAAGAGTTGAGGGAAACAAAAGTGGAGGAGTTCATGAACTTGAAGCAAGGGAGGATGTCTGTTTAGGAGTATGCCTTAAGATTCCATCAGTTTTCTAGGTATTCTCCAAAGATGGTTTCTATTATGAGGGATAGAATGCATAAATTTGTCTCAAGATTGTCCCGCGAGTTGGTGCTTGAGGTAAAGGTGGCTTTGTTGATAAAGAACATGGACATCTCTAAGTTGATTGTGTATATACAATAAGTAGAGGAAGAGAAAAAGAAATAGGCTGAGTTTAGTGAAAGGAAAGAAAATAAATCTAGGCCCTTTGAGCAAAGTAGTAAAGGCGGCGGCAAGTGGCCAAGAAAAAAGTGGGGGAGTTCGAGTTCGTCTTTCTCGACTAGAGTTCCTTACCCAAAGTCGTTGGGTAATTTTCGGGCTTAGATTAGTGGTGGGTTTCAGGCACTGGGTGACCAATCTCAGATTGGTGGGGCTTAATGAGCTCTATCCTACCCACCATGTATATTCTGTGGTCAACCTCATCATGGTCAGTGTGAGAAGGTGCAGAACATATAACTTAGATGTGGTCATATTGGGCTCTTACAGTTAAAGTGCCCCTCTTTAGTGGCTTTTTAGGCCAACAGGGCTCCTATTGCTACTTCACCTACTCCTATACTGAATGGTGTTATTTCTGCTTCAGCTTCTATTTCTGGCACTGGTGCTGGCCGAAATTGGTTGTATGCACTTGTTACTTACTAGGATTCTGATGTATCTCCTGATGTTCATGGGTATGTTGAAACTTTTCTCTTGTAATATGTATTATTTACATGATCTAGGGTCTACCTTATATTATGTGAAGCCATTTATAGTTGTGTATCTTAGTTTTGGTCATGAGAGTCTGTCAGTTTTTTTTATTTCTACCCCGGTAGGAGATTTAGTGGTTGTTAAAAGGGTCAATAGGGGGTGTGTGGTATCTGTTAGAGGTAGAAAAACTCTTGTGGACATGATAGAGTTGGACATGGTTGATTTTGATGTTATTTTGGGGATGGATTAGTTGTATTTGTGTTATGCTTCCTTAGATTGTCAAACTCGTAGGGTCATGTTTAAATTCCCTAATGAGCCAGTCATTACATGGTAAGAGGGTTCTTTAGTGCCTAAGGGGAAGTTCATTTCTAATTTTAAAGCCCAAAGGTTGATCTCAAAGGGGTGTCTGTATCATTTGGTCCTAGTTAAAGATTCTAACTCGAAAGGTTCTTCTCTAGAATCCATTCTCGTGAGTAATGAGTTTACCAAGGTTTTCCCTGATTATCTTTCCGGTATACCTCTCGATAGGGAAATTGATTTTGGGATTAATCTGGTTGTGGAAACTCATTCAATTTCTATCCCTTCTTATAGAATTCTCCAATGGAGCTCAAATAGCTTAAGGAGCAATTGAAAGGCCTTTTAGATAAAGGTTTCATCTATCCTAGTATGTCTCATTGGGGTTCTCCCATGTTGTTTGTGTGTAAGAAGGATGGTTCTCTTCGTAAGTTCTTTGATTATCGTCAGTTGAACAAAGTGACCATGAATAATAAATATCCTTTTCCTAGGATTGATGATTTGTTTGATCAACTTCAAGGTGTGAAATATTTCTTTAAGATTGATCTTAGGTCGGGATATCATCAACTTAATATTCGGGAAGTGCATATCCCTAAGATCGTTTTTAAAACCTAGTATAGTCACTATGAGTTTCTAGTCATGTCATTTGGGTTGACCAATGCCCCGGTGGTATTCATGGAATCGATGAATAGGGTCTTCCATCCATTCATGGACTTGTTTATCATTTTCTTCATCGGTGATATCTTGGTATATTCTAAGAGTGGAGAGTATCATGTTAATTACCTCTGTTCCATATTACAAACTTTGAAGAATCATTATTTGTATGCCAAGTTCTCTTAGTGCGAGTTTTAGTTGAAAGATGTGACCATTCTTGGTTATGTTATCTTTAGTGAAGGGATCATGGCATATCCTCAAAAGGTTGTGGATATTAATAAGTGGCCTAGGCCTGTGACTACAACCAATATTCAGAGCTTCTAGGGTCTAGCCGGTTACTATAGGAGATTTGTGTAGAGTTTTTTGACTATTGCTGCCCGATTGACTAAGTTGACCTAGAAAAAAGTCAACTTCTTATGGTCGGATGCGTGTGAGGGTAGTTTCAAGAAGTTGAAAGATAAATTGACTTTGGCTCCGATTTTGACCTTGCTCGAGGGTAATGATGGTTTCGTAGAGTATTGTGATTCTTCTCGTATTGCGCTTGGTTGTGTGTTGATGAAATGTGGTAGGGTGGTGTCCTATGCTTCTAGGCAATTGAAAGTTCATGAAAATAACTACCCTACTCATGACTTGGAGTTATTAGCCGTGGTTTTTGCCTTGAAGATTTGGCAACATTATCTCTATGGAGTTCATGTCGACATCTTTTCCGATCATTAGAGTCTTCAATATGTATTTACTTAAAAATAGTTGAATCTCTAACAAAGGAGGTGGCTTGAGTTGTTAAAATACTACGATATGAGTCTTTATTTTCATTCGGGTAAGGCAAATGTAGTTGCCGATGCTCTTAAACGATTCTCCATAGGGAGTTTAGCCCATGTGGATGAGGATAAGTGGGAATTAATGAAGTACATTCACCGTTTGGATATTCTTGGAGTTCATCTTTCAAACTCTAAGGATGGTGGTGTGTTTGTGCATCCGGTATCTCAATTATCTCTTATTGTTGTGGTAAAGGAAAAACATGTGTTGGATTCAAATTTGATGAAGATCAAGGGTAATATGGATCAACAAAAGGTTTTTGACTTTGTGATTGGTGGTGATGGTATCTTGAGGTACCAAGGTAGGCTATGTGCTCCCGGCGTTGATGGATTGAGGGAAAGAAGTATTGCCGAGGCTCATGAATCTCGGTATGCTATACATCCCAGTTCTACAAAGATGTATCATGATCTTAGAGAGTTCAATTGGTAGGGTAATATGAAGGAAAATGCGGCTAGTTTTGTGGCTAAATGTATGGTGTGTTAACAAATAAAAGTTGAACACATAAGCCCCGAAGTATTTTACCAAGAAATTTTATTGCCCGAATGGAAGTGGGTGGCAATTAATATGGATTTCATCACCGATATTCCCTGGTCCCAAAATCACTGTGATTTTATTTGGGTCATTATGGATAGGATGACAAATTCTGCTCACTTCTTTCCTATGAGAACTAATTATTCGGCGGAGGGTTATGTTAAGTTGTATCTTGCGGAGATTGTAAAGTTGCATGGTGCTCCAGTTTCTATTATTTCGGATTGTGGTACTCTGTTTTCATCTCACTTTTGGAATTCGTTCCAAGAAGGTTTGGGGACTATGGTGTGCCTTAGTACTGCTTTCCACCCACAAACGGATGGAAAAGCAGCGAGGACCATCCAAACGTTGGAAGATATGTTGCGTGCTTTTGTTCTTGAATATGGCGGTAATTGGTACGACCATTTGCCATTGATCGAATTCACCTATAATAATAGTTACCACTCCAGCATTGGCATGGCCCATTTTGAGGCATTGTATAGTAGGAGATGTCGATCTCCTATTGGGTGGTATGAAGTTGGTGAGGGCAACCTGCTTGGACCTGATTTAGTTTACCAAGTGATATGCCCAAATTACACCTCTCTTACGAGAGCGTAAGTGGTCGTTGTCAAATATATAACCCAACTAGGTTGGGTTGAATCCCACAGGGAATATGGTGCTAATTAAGTTGTATGCAGATTAGTTGAGTTTTAATCATTCTTTTCAGTAAAACAAAAAGGGGGAATTTGATTCAGTTCACAAATTAATAGTTTCAGATTAACAAGATGAGAGATGTGTAGTATTTGAATTCAGAGAAATAGCAAGCTAGGGTTATGTCCACCATTTAGTTTTTAATACTCTCCAACTATGGACTTTACGAATTCATACATGCATCGTACTTACAGAGAAACGTATTGCATTTAATAACATAATCCTAGTGTTTCTCAACCATCAAGGACTAATTCACTTCAGTTCTCTCAAATCAAAAGTGTTTACATAAACAATACAAAATCTCCAAGTAGTTAATCCTGTTAAGGTATTAACTTATGAAATAGGGCTTGGAAATCCTATTTTCTTGTCACTACTCTCTTTTCCGAACCTCAACCTTTCTATCGAAAAAGTTGAGTATTAAGGCACATCCTCTATGTTTGCAACCACGAGAATTAAAGATAAACGAAGAGAGTTTGATATAAGCAGATCAATACATGATGAATTCAAAAACCCAAAGTAATATATTGTATGTTACAAGGCTTCCATAACCCTAACTAATAAACTTAGATACTCATGAATAAAACGGGAATCACAATAGAAATATTCATCATACCAAAAAGTAAACACAATCTTGGCGGAGAAGATGAAGCAGCGTTTCTCCCTTGGTGCTAAGCCGCCACTCTCTAATTCAAAAAGATACAGAATAATGAATAATGATAAAAAAATTCAGCATCAAGTCTTTTTAATAATCTTTTCTCTCATAATTGCCATCTAAGTTCCTGAACTAATTATAAATGATAAATTAGTCTTGGACATAGTTTCTAGGCGCTACATTTGGTCCAACAAGCTACTTTTGTCTTATATGATTTGTCATCCGCAATCTGTAGTCCAATCATGCCTTTGTCTACCTCATTAACACCTGAAATCATGTTAATCACATAAGTTAGCTCAATTACATCAAAGTAGAGTAAACACATAAGAAAATAGGCACTTTGCTCTCAAAACTTAGCTAAAATATGGGTAATTTATGGTGCTTAGGCGTATAAATACACCCAAGATCACCACCCCACACTTAAACCTTTGTTCGTCCTCGAAAAACTTATCCATTTACGCATACACAAGATTTAAAACCCACAAAGGAAAGACAAGATGCTCAAATAGACTCGCACAACGAATATGAAACCAGAAGTAGATTCAGGAACCATTACTGAAAATAACCTACTCTCAAGAATAGACTCATCAACTTGGCAAATTCATGCATACTATTTAAGTGAAGAAATCATACAAATAACCCAACCTTCATCAACCATGTGCCCTCATAAAAAGAAAGTTAACCATGGGTATAAGAATGCTAAGATTAGGATCAAATAGGTCTTTTACGGGTTGTAATGTAGGATAAGGGATGGGTAGGACTATTTTGACCAGAAATAGTGACTATCTTCCCTAAGCTCTTTAATACACTATATTATGCAACTAAGACCAATTTCTAACAACCAATTTACACCACTTTTATCTACCCATATCTTTTGTTTTCACCCCATATCATTAAACTCAATTAATAATAATATGGTGGGAGTATGCAACTATTTTAAATATTTTTTTTTGCACCCATTTCACATTACGCACCCCTACGATAGCCAGCCTCAACTTAAGCAATTTTCCTTAGTTGAGGTGCACAATGTCCAAGAAGTACCAGGGCCAAAACAGGTTCATTGTAACATGTCCGGGATAAATTTGGAACCTTTTTAACAATTTTCGCTACTCGCAACCACATCAATTTCACACGCCAATAACTAGCCTTTGGGGCATCAATTTCAGCTTTTTCCTCTTATGGTGAAACTCCTAACTCAAATTGATTTTACCTTAAAGCGCTTAGGAGCTTTTAGATCAAATTATGGTCTATTCAAAAATGGGTTAGGCTACATATGAGGCTAAAAAAATAACAATCTAAAGCCTCAATGGGGATAGCTAAGATAATTTGTAAAGGTAGGTCAAAAGAAGGCATGAATAATGGTTGTCAAAGAAATGCCTAAATCATCTCCTAAACTCACAATCTTTATTTTGCTTTGCACACACACTAGGAAAGTTCTAGCTTCAGTTGCAATAGGGAATATACAATAGTCTTACACACTCATGGCACATGGCCAACTAAATTAGGAGCATTATAGATTTTCGACCCAACAATTAAATGAATTCAAATAAAATCAACAATCACAACAATTGTCACAACTAGAGCCTAGGTGTTTCAAATGTAATGATCCATCACATACTTATGTTATAATGCCATGTGATCCACAAGAATAGTTATATGCAAGTAAATGACTAATTTTCTCTTAAGACGGTCATCATCCATCCATCATCGAGAAAAGCACCTAACTACAACTAAATTGAACAAACATCTAACAAGAAACCAAATAAACAAAATAACTAATCCTATCACAGAAGTATACTATGGAGAAGGTACTATTTTCTTACAAAACAAGTAGTAAAGTAACCAGTCACCCCACACCTAAGCTAAGCACTGTTTCCAATGCAAATAACAAGATAAAGAACTTGGCTAGTAGCTCTCCTCATCAATATTAGGAGTCATGCTACCTGTATTGAGATCATCATCAGAGCCATTTTTCACTATGACATGGTGCACCAACATTAGTCACAATTCAATTCACTCACTTCAATTCCCCCAATTCTATTTCAATGAAGCACTTTTTGAACAAAACCATGCCCTACAACTTCACCCGTATCAAGATATACAGAACACCATCACTTTCACATGATTTTCTCAACATCATGTTCAATAAAATAAGATTTATAACTAATGGTTACACAAACACCATGTTAGTTGTGAACAATTCACTCATATGTACAAGCTCAAAGTACTACAACAATAGTGTTTATCTTCCTAGGATGTTCAAAATCCTTCTTTGACATAGACATGACAAGAATTTAATTCATAATCCTCAAGAAATCAATTAACTAAAACAAAAGGTCACAAAATTTAAGGGTTAAGAAAGTAAAACTTACTTTGAAGATGGAAAATTGAGGAAAGAAGAGGGGAATTCTTGAGATTGTTAAGCAAAGAGTAATCTTAAAGGACAAATAGAATGGTTAGAAAGCAATCTTATATAGCTTAGGGGTGAAATAAGGATGACTTTGGGCATTCATGGTGTGGATTCTATTAAAGAGTGAAATCGATCCTCTATTAAAGAGTGAAATTCGGATCGGATTGACCCAATTAAAAGTCGGGTACTAAGCTAAATTGGGAAGGGTATGAGATGCACAAGGGAAGGCAAATGTTTAAGTGTGCATCGCATAGGTCATTGCACAAGTGAAATAGTAAGTATGTGCATTACAATTTGTATCGCACATGTGATCGCATAAGGGTAAGTGTGCTCCACACAAGGTATCATACAAATTAGGTTAGGCGCCATATAAGTAGTCGCACAAGTGAAACAGTAAAGGTGTGCGGTTGGGTGTGCGACGCACAAGCCATCGCCAAAGTTAAGGTGTACGCCACATAAGGTATAACATATGTGAGGGTGATCTTAGGATATGTCTTAGGCGATGCCTTTGCCATGGCCTACGTAAACTTAATCACCGCACACCCTGTAGTACACTTAAACTTTGATGCCATGCACCCCATTCTTTATATAAGGCATTAAGAAAGGTCTATACCTTGAGGGTGAAGCCCCTACACCCCCATCGAGGTCAGTGGTAGGCTCTGGGATCAAGTTTATCAGCCTGATCCCTATACTACCACCATAAAACTCATTGAAAATCACAAAAATTAAGTCGCACCATGAAACTTTTGGGGTCGGATTAAAATAATTCTGGGCACAACTCTAATACGAATCATGACTCGAGCCTTAACGTTTGATCACTCTACTCCTAACTTACCACCATTGATATGGATCAATTGCAAACCAAATTTGGTACCAATCACCTCCTTAGTACTTCATGCACCTACACTTAATCAAAAACAACTAAAAATGATTAGAAGGATGGGTTGCCTCCCACCAAGCATTGTAGTTTTGGTCGTGGATCGACTCTTATTTGTGCATTTTTATTTGACATGATAAAATGAGAATAAAATCATGGGTTGCCTCCCATGCAGCGCCTGATTTAACGTCGCAGCACGACTCAATTATCTTGACTACTCAGGCTTCATTAAGATACATTGATGATATGCTTTGTACCTCATCTTCACAGAATACATCAACGATTAAGAAAACACTCATCTCCTTTTATTGTTTCATGGATTTACACACTTCAAAACTACCCTCTTTCCCATTGAGCCTAAATTTTAGCTCATTCAACTCTAAGTCAACTAACACTCTCCCGATTGCTAAGAATGGACTGCCCAAAATTATGGGTACTTCAAAGTCTACTTCATAATCAAGAATTACAAAGTCGATAGGAAATATAAAGTTGTCCACCATTAGAGTTACATAATATAGAATCCCAACCGGCCTTTTCACCAATCTATCTACCATTACAAGTCATATGTTTGTGGGTGTGGGGTCTCACAAACCCAACTTCTTATAAATAGCTAGCGGCATTAGATTGATGCTAGCTCCCAGATCACATAAGACCTTAGAAAAATACAGAGACCTAATCGTACAAGGGATGGTGAATGCTCCTAGGTCTGCCTTCTTCTACACCAATGACCTTGTAGAAATAACACTACAATAATGGATATTATCCACCGATTTGTAGCTTACCGCTCTTTTCTTTGTCACAAGATCTTTCATAAATTTAGTATATCCTGGCATCTATTCAAGTTCTTTAACTAAAGGCACATTCACTGTCAATTACTTCAACATAGTCAGGAATTTGTTAAAATTGCATTTATCTTATTTCTTCTTTAATCGTTGTGGAAATGGTGGTGGTGGTCATGGGATTTCAACTGGAGAAACTTGTACCTCTTTTCTTATGCCTTGCTCTACATCACTAACATACTTCGGCTTAGGTGGTTGTTTTACTTTTGCACTCTTTTTTTTTGAACCTACTAACTCTACAGGTACCACTGAAGATTTATCAACCATCTCCCAATCTATTTTAACCACATCAGTATGAGAGGATGCTCCCAATCCTGGTCTAGATAACATCTTACCGCTCCTAGTGGTAATAGCCATACACGATCTATCAGTCCTCAGATTCTAAACTATATCAGTTGGTAGAGTCCCATTCTGTCTTTGATTAAATATTATGAATAATTAGCTCATCTGCTGCTTCAGTTGTTTAATAGCAGTTGAGTATGAATTTACTAGTTGACTCATAAAAGATATGTCCCTCTTCATAGTAGTCACCCCAGAATTGGTCGCGTCAATTTCCTTTAATAGTTTCTCTATCATGTCCTCCATGGACATTTTACCTGAACTGGTGGCAGCATTATCATGGCTTCCAGGAGGTACATACAGTCCACTTCTGTCACTTTTATTCTTCCAATCTCCTTAATGGTTCCAACCTTGGTTTCCTTGACCGCCGGTCCGAAAACCCCCTGGTTATACAAGTAGTTAGCCTCTTCATCGGTGTTTGATTTAGCTCCCTTATCTTAGGACCCCATAGCTTTTACCTTTTCTATATTCCTTGATAGCAAATATTTTGTGAGCAGATCCGTCTGGGTTTTCATGTGAGCCATATCCTGACCATGCTCCTCTTCTTTCCTATGCTGATTTACTGATATTACACTAGACCCACTATTTCTTGCTACCACAGAATTTTAATATGTTAAGCTCTACTTGTCTTAGTCCTTCTTTCTAACATGTCTGTAGCCTCAGTAAAGGTGAGCTTCATAAAATCTCTACCTACAATATTATCAACTATTGGCTTTGTAAGTGAGTTCAAGGCTTTGTAAAATATTTCTATCAAGTGTTCATCAGTCATCTTATGGTTTAGACATTGAGTCAACTTCTTTTTAAACCTCACTCAAGTCTCATTTAAACCTTCATTAGCCAATTGCCTAAAGTTTTTGATCTCATCCCTCAACTGTAACATTTTGGAGGACGGAAAGAACCTTTCTAAGAAAGATCCTTTCAATTGCCTCCAGTTTATTATAGAATCAGGAGTCATCTCATTCAACCACATAGTTGCCTCTCCAGACATAGACAGTGGGAACAATCTTAAACAAATAGCATTCTGTCCTACTCCAGGATTATTAAACGACTTACAAATATTAATGACATTCACCAAATGTAGATTTGGATCATCACCAGGTAATCCACCAAAGAGTCCTTTCAAATTCAGTAGCTGGATCATAGTACTGGTGATGTTGAATTTCACCCCAGGAGCTAGTAGTGGTATAATTATTACTTTTATAGCTCCAGCTCCATCTAAATCATCCTCATCGTTGTTATTATCAAACTGCATAGCTTAGCGGTCTAGTCTTCCTCTGAATGGACAATTTCGATTTATAGGTGCAACTACTCCGCTGTACGCCTCCTATTAGTTGGGTATATTAAATCATCATATCCCAGGTCCTTTTCATATAGATTAGGTATCCGACCTGGGGTATCTGCATTCTGTTGATTTAATTGAGCATTAGCCAAAACGGCTAATCTGTCAGCTTCTTATTGGTTAGCCATTCTTTCAATGAGATAAGGTTTAGGATTGAAGGATAATAATGATTCTCCTGAACTTCTGGTTTATGGCATAAACACTAATGAGCCTGTAATGAACAAAAATAATAAATAAATATAAAATAAGGAAACTTGACCAACAATCAATTAACATACATAAACTCAATCAACAACCGTATTCCCCGACAACGGCGCCAAAAAATTTGATTCGCCCAAATTAAACCTCTCTTACGAGAGCGTAAGTGGTCGTTGTCAAATATATAACCCAAATAGGTTGGGATCGAATCCCATAGGGAATATGGTACTAATTAAGTTGTATGCAGATTAGTTGACTTTTAATCATTTGTTTTCGTTAAACAAAAAAGGGGAATTTGATTCAGTTCAAAAATTAATAGTTTCAAATTAACAAGATGAGAGATGTGTAGTATTTGAATTCAATGAAATAGCAAGCTAGGGTTATTTCTACCTTGTAGTTTTCAAAACTATCCAACCATGGGCTTTACAAATTCATACATGCATCGTGCTTACAGTGAAACGTACTACATTTAATAACATAATCCTAGTGTTTCTCAACCATCAAGGACTAATTCACTTCAGTTCTTGAATCAAAAGTGTTTACAAAAATAATACAAAATCTCTAAGTAGTTAATCCTGATAAGGCATTAACATATGAAATAGGGGTTGGAAATCCTATTTTATCGTCACTACTCTCTTTTTCGAACCTGAACCTTTCTATCGAACAAGTTAAGTTTTAAGGCACATCCTCTACGTTTGCAACCATGAGAATTCAAGATAAACGGAGAGAGTATGCTATAAGCAGATCAATACATGATGAATTCAAAAACCCAAAGTAATAGATTGTACATTACAAAGCTTCCATAACCCTAACTAATAAACTTAGCTACTCATGAATAAAACAGAAATCACAATAGAAATATTTATCATACCAAAAAGTAAACACAATCTTGACGGAGAAGATGAAGTAGTGTTTCTGCCTTGGTGCTAAGCGACCACTCTCTAATTCAAAAAGATACATAATAATGAATAATGATAAAAAATTCAGCATCAAGTCTATTTAATAATCTTTTCACTAATAATTGCCTTCTAAGTCTCTGGACTAATTATAAATGAAAAATTAGTCTTGGACTTAGTTTCTAGGTGCCACATTTGGTCCAACAATCTACCTTTATCTTGTGTGATTTGTCATCTACAATCCATAGTCCCATCATGTCTTTATCTACCTCATTAACACCTGAAATCATGCTAATCATATAGGTTAGCTCAATTATATCAAAGTAGAGTAAAAACATAAGAAACTAGGCACTTTGTTATCAAAACTTAGCTAAAATAAGGGTAAGTTATGGTACTTATGCGTATAAATATACCCAAGATAACCAAGCCTTAGAAAAGTTAAAGGTGATTCATGATAGGTTGAAAACCGCTTAAATTCACCAAAAGTCCTATGCGGATGTGAGGCGTAGGGATTTGGAGTTTAATCTTTGTGATTGGGTATTCTTGAAGGTGTCTCCCATGAAGGGATTGATGCGATTTGGTAAAAAAGAGAAGCTTAGTCCCCGTTATGTTGGTCCCTATTTTATTTTGAAAAGGGTTAGCAATGTTTCCTATAAGTTGGAGTTTCTTTCTAGTTTGAAATCCATTCACCCAATTTTCCATGTCTCTATGTTGCGTAAATGTGTGGGTGATCCTTCATTTGTTGATACCTTGGAAGATATTGGTGTGTCAAACTCTTTGTCCTATGAGGAGGTCCCGGTGAGGATCTTAGATCATCAAGTTCATTGGTTGGGAATGAAAGAAGTGGATTTGGTGAATGTTCTATCGAGGAACCAAAGTTTCGAGAAAACTTCTTGGGAGACGGAAGAGGACATGAAGTCCAAGTATCCGCATTTGTTTTCCATTTCAGAAATTCATGATTCAGGTACGTGCTAACCTTTTTTCCTTGATTTATGTCTTTGTTATACAATAGGTTCAAGTCCCAAAACTTTACATAGAGCAAGTGTGATGATAGTCAATGGGTTAAAGTCCCTAAGCTTTGAATTAGACAAGTGTTTTTGATAAATAATAGGTTTGAGTCCCATAGTAAATGAGACGAATGGTTGATTGATAATGATTATGATATGTGTTGTATCCTTGTTGTGTGAATTGTTTTCTAATTGTTAGAAGGTTTTTTTATGTGTATTAAATTGTGTTTATTCTTACCTTACTCGTAATTCGAGGATGAATGATCCAAGTGGTTAAGAATTGAAACACCTAGGCTTTGGACCCTTAGAAAAATTCCCTTGATTGAGGCTTCTGGAGTATGACTAAGGGTACTAGTTGTACCCATGTATATAACTTTAGTGACCCCTATCATTCCCTAAGCAGTATGGAGAGAGTTACTCACTATCCTAGATATGACTTAGCATCTCCATGGTCGTACATTAGGGTACGAGTCATATCCTACCTAGTCGTATAGAGTATGGAACTTGAGATAGAGTGGACTATTTTTGGTATGAGTTAAGGGTATAGTTTAGGGCACAAATCATACCCTTGGATATGATTAAAGGGTGTGTGGTTATTTTTTGGTCAGTGTAGGGGTCCTTGAGGATAACTTGGTTTCGCGTTTGTGTACCACTCATACCCTTGACTTGAGATTGTCATAGCCTCTTGCGGGTTTATTTTCCAGCTTTTAGCTAAGGTCTCTATGGTCATTTACCACCCCAAAACCCTTAATTCCCCTTTCAAATGCTCTCTACACTTATCAAAACAAAATTAGAGGCTAGGATTTCAAGTGTGTTCATTTAGAGGCAAAGAGGAGTCAAGCTACTTGGTGAATCATCTTGTTTAAGGCATGTAACTTTTTCCCTTATTAAATAACTCAAAAACCATGTATTTTACACATGGATTAATAATTGAAAATGGTGATTTTGAAATCAAATGATAATGGTTTTGTTGCCTAATGATTAATAATGTTTGTTCTTGCTCAAACTTGTGTTTATATATGTTATTGTTGATGATTTGCATATGTGGGTTCTTGTTGTTTGTGGTTTAGTAAATGAGTCTTGAGTAACCTTAATATTGATGAATTCTACCATGAATTTGGCCTTGATAAAGGTATGCACACAAGGTATTTGTGAAAATATCTAAGTGAAATGAATAGTCATATGTTGATGATGTTTTGAACTAGATGAATGGCCCCATAAGCATTAATGGTTGATAAATGGTATGGTAAAGATATTGTTAGCCATGTAATGGGTTAAATTATGACCTTGTTAGTTTGATGGTAAAAAGGGGGTTAAAGTCCCTAAACACAAAATTGGATTGTGCTTGAACTAAAATATGGTATGAGAGTGCTAATGAGGAATGAATGGCTTGTAAGGGTCTTGATGACCATAAATTAAATTGAATGATGAAGCGAATCAAGGCATTTACCTATTGAATTATTTGAAATACAAATTCTTCCATGAAGACCTTGTGGTCAGGTATGGTGTGGAATTGGTCAAATAGGTTAGAGTTCCTAAGTATTGAAGTGAATGAATGTTGATGTATGGACAAAGGGTTAGAATTCCAATGTTAGCCAATGATAGTCTTGACGTCATGTGGTTAAAGTCCCCTGCCTACTAAAGTGGCATGTGGTTAGAGTCCCTTGCCTAACAAAAATGTTTGAGGTTAAAGTCCCTTGCTTAACCAAAATGCATGTGGTTAGAGTCCCATACCAAATGAGCTCACTTGGGTTTAGAGTCCCTTATCTGATATGGCTTGAGGTTAGAATCCCATGCCTAACTAAAGGGCATGAGGTTAGAGTCCCCTGGCCCAACGAAGTTATGTGTGGTTGAAGTCCATTGTCTAATGAGCATGCGTGTGCGGTTAAAGTCCCTTGTCTAATAGGACTGTATAAGGTTAAAGTCATTTGCCTAATAAGAAATGTTTGAATCTCTAAGTGTGGAAGGTCGGAGTCCTCCACTACATGGAATCTGTGTGAGTACATTGAGAGTGTTGCTAAGCCTTTTTTCTTTGTGACATATTATGAACATGTTAAGTATATCTACATGTGTGATTATGTATATAAATGTGGTTGAATACGATGTATTGACTTGGCCTTAAATTATAATGCTATTTTATTCTTATCCTTGAGTTACATGCTAGCGCCCTAACCTCTAACCATCTCTAAACACTATGTCCCACGTGACATAAGGGCCAAAGCTTCCTCTTCTTTTCCTGCACAGTGACAAGTGCTTGAATGGTTCGTGTGGTTGACATTGAAGTGGTGAGCTTCTATGCCCCAAAAGTCATACATTTCATTGTCTTTAACTTATGACATAGACTCATCTTGGATTTGGTTTTGGCTATTGTCAGGGGCATGTCATGACATATACTTATATTGACTTCGAATTAGTGTAGAGGCATTGCGGATGACTGTGGACTTGGGTATTTTGGTTAAAAATGTTTGCATTAATGGAATGTTAGATATTTCTAAATTTATGTCTATTAGTCTTATTTTTACCACTACTTTGATATATGGTCAGATTTTATTCGATACTTGTGATTTGATGTGAAAGTTAGGTTGGATTAATGAAGCGATCTCCAATCCAGGTTGAGCTCGAAATGCCCACACGACATGGCCCAGTTTTAAGCCATGTTATGAACGATACTTTTGGATATTAAGAATTGGGTATTTCATTAATTTCTGGACTTATTTATTATTGTGTTTATTAATTACATCAGTGTATATTCTTAGAGTGTGGAGGATCACTTCCACAGAGTGTTGTGAATCTTAAGGATCAGTTTTGTATACTGAGTTTTTGAAGTGTGAGTTTTGGTTGAATGTTGTTACTTTTTTGTATCATGTTGATTCTAGTGAGGGGATCATGATGGATCCCCAGAATGTTGAGGCGGTTAAAAAGTAGCCTAGACCCACGAATCGAATTGATAGTCAGAGTTTTTTAGGTTTAGTCCGGTAATATAAGAAGTTTATGGATCTATATTGAGGCTTTGTATGGTAGGAAATGTCATTCTCCTATAGGGTGGTTCAAATTGGTGAGACTTGATTGTTTGTTCCTGACTTAGTTCATCAATCCATGGAGAAGGTGAAGGTGATTTGGGATAGACTTAAGACCAACCAAAGTCTCCAAAAATCCTATGCGGATATGAGGCGTAGGGTATTGGAGTTTGATGTTGGTGATTGGGTGTTCTTAAAGGTGTCTCCCATGAAAGGGGTTATGAGGTTTGGAAAGAAGGGGAACTCAGTCCTTGTTATAATATTCCGTACTTGATTTTGAGAAAGTGGGAAATGTGGCTTATGATTTGGAGTTGCCTTCGAGTTTGGGTTCTATCCATCTTGTGTTCCATGTTTCGATGTTAAAGTAGTGCGTTCGTGATCTTTCCTTGCTTGTTCCTTTGGAGAGTGTTGGAGTTTTGGATTTCTTGTCATATAGGGAAGTCCCAGTTGATATTTTGGATAGGCAATTCTATTGTTTCAGGAAAAAGGATGTGGCTTCAGTGAAGATTCTATGAAGGAATAATAAGGCTGAAGAAGCTACTTGGGAAGCTGAAGAGGACATAAAGTTCAAATATCCATTCTTGTTTTCCTCTTTGGATAATCGTACTTAAGGTATGTGATTTCTTTGCATCTTTGTTTTCTGACTTTCTTAAAGGAAAGTGTGTTTATGTTTCTGTATTAAATCATGCTAATGGATGCCTTGATTCATCATTCAGGGATGAATGATCCGGGGGTGGAGAATGTAACACCCCAGATTTTTGGGCCAGAAAATTTATTGGTTTTGAGCTCACTGCTCAAGCTGTGACTCACCTCATGAATTGTATGGTCTCCTTACGACTCGCTGGGCTCGAGCCATAGGGGACCAGTAAGAATGGTGGATGTTTATGCTCAAACTATGACTAGGATCCTATGAGTTGTAAGGTCAGTTTATGAGTCGTAAAGTGTCTTTCGTATCCAAACTAGTGTGGTTCCCAAATGTTTCTGTCCAGAGTACGATTAGAACCCTATGAGTTGTCAGATTGTGATTTAAATGGTGTGACTCATAGGGTCACCAGTGAAGGGTCCCTGAGTTACTATCTTAACCACGAGTCGTGGTGACAACTCATGATGTGTCCTCAAGAGTCGTGAAGTAACCATGACGACTGGACGTCTTTTTTCAAAACTTTTTAGTGGGGGCATTCTTTTCATTTTCCTCTTTTCCAAATAAAAATCACATCCATAAAACACCAAAAGGGTTATTTTCATTCTTAACACCAAAAGGGTTATATTCATTCTTACACAAATCAAACACATTCTTTTGTCTCTCAAATTCCTCAAGTAAAGAGCACCAAAGGTTTAAAAGATATTGACAATTAGGCTTCCAAGGGTTGATTTCTCTCCGTAATTCTTGATATCTCAGGCATGTTACTCTTCCTAAAAGCTTATTTTATAAATCATGTACTTTAAATTGTTATTCAAGTGGTTTCGAATGTTTGCTTTAGAATATGGGTTGGGGGTTCTGAATGATTGTTTCCTTAAATGATGTTCCTATGGTTTATATGTAGTTTTACATGCTTTAATAATTGTTTTGAACACGTGGGGTGCATAGGCATGGTGAATTAACTAGGAGGTCATGGATTCCCTTAATTATGTGGATGTTGATAATCGAATTGGTGATACCTCAACCCAATATTGTGAAAATTGCTTTGAACATGAGAATATACGAATTGAAAATACCTTTAGAACTATTGCATCGCATAAAAGGCTACAGAATCGAATTTTATTTAATGAACAAAAAGGGGTCATGGCATTCCCTTACATTAATTTAATGAACTAAGGGGGTCATGGTATTACCCCATACTGAATTAATGAACAAAAGGGGTCGTGTCATTCCTCCACACTAATTTAATTAACAAAGGGGGTCGAGGCATTTCCCCAAGTTAATGGAGTTTTAATGGAATAATTATATGCATGCAAACAAAGGGTATAGGTGTGCATTAGTGGTAAATTCCTTGGTTAAATGGATGAGTTATGTGAAACTTGTTTTAATTGGGCTTAATGGGGGTTATGTCTAACCAGTAAAGGTAGAGGTCCCGAAGGATCGATACTGGAAACTTGTGTTTCTCGGTGTAAGGGCTGATCTTGATGATCGTGTGCATGATTTACACTATTGATATCTATTTGTATCCTAGATTTATGTGGGGTCGGGGAATTCCCTTGTCTTTATTAATCCCTTTAGTTCGTGCGGCTAACGCGCACTAGAGCCCTTTCAGCAGGGAGAGCTAAACTCATATAGCCCGTGGGTGCCTTTTTATGATGGTTAAGCTACATATTCCAAGCTAGTGTTTTGCTTGCATGCTAATCCTTGTTCCCTATCCCGGCTTGTTTTATATATGTTTATGATTATATGCATTGGCTTTGAATGATTTTTGAATTGTCGATCATGGCATTATTTTATCCTCTTTCCTGATTTACATGCTAGCACTCTACCCGTTAATCGTCTCCGGATGTTGTATCCCCACACGATGTAGAAACTAAAGACACTTTTACTTTTCCTGTGCTTTGATAGCATTTTTGGGTTGTCAGCAGTCAACTTTGAAGTTTTAATGCACCGAGTTTCCATGTCCTAAACCTCCCAAAACGCAATCCATGGGAATAGCTTTCTAACGTTTTAAGTCCCACCTTAATCAAATATTGTGGAAAAAGATTGTGGAAAGTTTCCCCTAAGGACCTGATACACTACTATGACTACGATGCAGGTAATGAGTCATAACCACTCGTGATGAGAGATCACGAGTAAGTCATAGTTATAACAATAAAAGCCCCAAGTTTGATCTCGGTGGCTTCGACTAGACCTCACGGCTCGTAATCTGTGGCTACGAGTTGAAGGGAAGGACTCATAGCCTACACTATAAAGGACCAAAGAATCAAGATTCGGACTACGTCTCCACCTTACAACTCGTAGTCAGTCATGAGGAGTCCAATAGAGGAAATCATAGTCAGACTAAAAAGGGACCACAGACCCTAGATTCCAGCTTACGACTCAGACTATGACTCGTAGTCAGTTCTAATGAGTCATATGGTGACTCATAATGCTTTGGAGAGTGTTTTCCTGCATATTTTCCAGGGAATTTTATGTCTTTTACCACTCCTTTGAAAGCCTAACCCACGTTGTTTAGGATTCCTAAAGAGGGGTATAAAAGACCCAAAACCCCTAACTCCATCATTTATTTTAATTTTACCCAAAGAAAATCAAGAGTAGTGGTTTTCTTCTTCCCCTAGAATAAATTAGGGTTCATCAAGCAAGTTCAATTCCCAAGAAGATTCATCCAAGCTTCTACACTTAGTTATGTGGGATATTCATCAGTGGGTTCCTTCTGCCCATTACGTCCCAAGAATTTCCCATTTTTTCAAGTATAAACCTTTTCCCCAAATTGGTGAGATTCCATGTAGACTATGAATTTTATAAATTTTTCCTCAATTGCTTTGATTCTAAACCATGAAAATACATTCCCTCATTATAATGGTGTTTCCATATGCTTGATAATGCAAATGTCTACTCCATGATTAATTATTCAAATATTAAGTGTTAATCTAGATTTTTCCTCTACCATGGATTGTTCAATTCTGCATTAGAAAGTGGAGGTGGGTTATGAACACTCGATACTTAGGAAAATAATGCATGTTATAGTTTTAAGGTTACAAGTCATTCAGATTATAATTGTATCATTATATTCAAAATATTTTTATAATGAGCACTTACCAATACCCAATCAAGTTAAATTAATATCAATACCAGTGTCATTCAGTTGTGAGTAACACTTAGCACTGTGTGAATACAGGGATGGCGGCCTCCCCATCAATTAGGCATGAGTCATTAATAGCAATCCCTAAGTTCTAGATCTATGGCGCTATCATAGATTTAGAGGGGTGCCCTATAGTAAAGGCATGACACCCTCGTCCTTCGGGATATCAGAGTAATGGATCTACGCCATCCAGCGTTGGTACCCTTGGCAAGGTACCAACGCCCTTCTAACTGGGGTTATAGGTTAGACCCTAATTTTCTTAGACTGAGGCATGTTGGTTATAGTTAGATCCCATAGTATCATCTTAGTATTTAGGTTATATGAGTTTAAGTTTGTATGACCAAGTGTGCAGTCTATCGGTTATCCAATTAATTAGTTCTATAGATTATTTTAGTACATGCTTTACTTGGTCTTGCATTTGTTGTACATGTTTATGCATTCATGTTCAGTACAAACATGTATTTCAGTTAGTCCCTATCTCACATACCAGTACATTTAAAGTACTGACTGAATACTCTCTTTTGTGCTATATTGATTTCACAATATAGGTTTAGGCACTCACTTCCCAGATCATACATAGCCTATTCCTGTATCACTCAATTATAGCATTGGTGAGTCCTTATTAGTTGAATACTAGTTATACTATTTATCATGCTTTCCAGTATTTTATTTTATGTTATTTCAGTAGTTAGAGTTAGTTGGGGGCATGTCCCAATAACTCATCATGTGTAGAGGCCTTCAGATAGTCAGACATGATTTTAGTTTTTATCAAATATTTAGATACATTGAGTATTGTCTCTGTATATACCATTTTATTTTTTCCAGTTAGCTTTTGCATGTCATATTATGTTATTATTATCTTCAAAGTTCACAGGAGTTACCAGACTATGGGTTAACTTAGGGTCCCTTATGACTCTAAGCACCATTTTACGAATAGGGGTAGTCTTAGGCCGTGACAAACTTGGTGTCAGAGCACAAGGTTTAAGGTGTCCTAGGGTGTCTAAAAGCTGTATTGAGTAGAGTCTTGTCCATGCATGTGAAGCGTGCCACACTTATAGGCAAGCAGCTATAAAACATCTTAGGAAAGTATCCCTTCTTTCAGTATTAATGTCATTACATAAAGCGCAAGCTCTATTTACTTTCCTCATCTAACTCTTCCTTCATCCATTTACAGAAAATACCTCTTAGATAGAATAATGAAAGAAAGAATAGGGACCAACCCTCAGCACCACCGATTTAAGAAAACCCTCTAAATAAACAAGTCTTTCACGTCGAATTCAAGGTCACTTTCATAATTTTGGCCTATTCTATGGTTTCTTATAATAACTAGCAGGTTGTTGCTCCAGCCAACCCAGTAGTGAATACGACAGCAGCTATGATCCAAGAGTTTACTCCAATGAATCTTCCAATGTTCTCTAGATCCAAGTCTGAGGAGGATCCAAAAGAGTTTCTTGATTGTGTGCAAAAAGTATTTGATATCATAGGTGTCACTTCTATAAAAAGTGTTGACTTAGCTGCTTACCAATTACAAGGGGTGGCTAACACTTGAGTTAAGTAGTGGAAGGATGATAGAGGTTCTGATGTAGGGCTTGTAGAGTGGGATGAGATTACTATTGCTTTCTTAGATAGGTTTCTCCCACTAGATTTAAGGAAGGCCAAGGTGAAAGAGTTCATTAATTTGAAGCAATATAGTATTAGCGTGAAGGTGCATTCGCACAAGTTCACCCAATTAGCAAGATATGCTCCAACTATCGTGGATGATTCCAGGCACCAAATGAGTAAGTTCATGTCTAGAGTTTTTGAGTATGCAGTAAAGAAGCAGAAGACTACAATAATGATTAAAGAGATGGACCTTTCCAAATTCATGGTTCATGCCCAGCAGATTGAGAAGAAGAAGCTTAAAGAGAAGAAAAAAGAGAATAAGAGGGCTAGAACTGATAGTTTTAACTTCTCTCAACCAAGGTTAATGGGTGGAAATCATTCTCAATTAATCCTAAACTATTTAGCCCCATCTCTTATCAGCGCTTCGATACCTAAGTTCAGACAAGACAATAGAGATAGAGCACCAGGCTCTAAGTTATAAGGTAGTGTGAACAGCAGATGCACCAATCCAGTCTACAAAAGGTGTGGTAAGAATCATAAGGATGAGTGCATGGCCTACAGTGATTCCTATTTAGGGTATGGCAAAATAGACCACAGGTAAGGGATTACCAAATGGGTATGTGAAAGGGCATGAATGATCATCAGCATGGCCAGACTAATTTTTCAACAGCACCAGTAGGTCACCCTACTTAGTACGGTACTATTTATAGTACAACTAGTGACAAGCATCAAAATAGACTTTATGCCCTTCAGACTCGACAGGATAAGAAAGGCTCTCCTAATGTGCTTACTGGTACATTACAAGTCTTCAACCTTCATGTTTATTCATTACTAGATCTCGGAGCCACACTATCTTTTGTGGTTTCTCATATAGCTGTAGACTTTGACATCAGTCCAAAAAATCTTGCAGAACCCTTCTTCGTGTCTACCTCAGTTGGTAATTCTACTATATCCAAATGGTTATAAAGAAATTGCCTAGTCACAATGTCTTAGAAAGTTACCTGAGAAAACCTTAGACAATTAGAGATGACTGATATTCTCGGGATGGATTTGATCCACTCTGTATTTACCTCAGTTGACTATAGAAACAAGTTAGTTCAGTTCCAATTCCCTAATGAGCCAGTTATAGAATGGAGGGGTGGTACCTCAGTGTCTATAGGTCAATTTATCTCAATCGTTAAGGCGAGGAAAATGATTTCCAAGGGTTATATTTATCACCTTGTTCGAGTCAAAGACTCAAGTTCCAAAATTCTAAGTCATGACTCAGTTCCTATAGTAAATAACTTTAGAATTAATTATTGAAGATCTGCCCAAAGTTCCTTCTACGAGGGAAATTAACTTCAGAATAGATCTCCTTCCAGATACCAAGCCTATTTCTATTCCACCTTACAGAATAGCTCCAATCGAGCTAAAGGAATAGAAATAATAGTTGAAAGATGTCTTAGATAAGGGTTCATCGGGCCTAGTATCTCTCTATGGAGTGCTCCAGTCCTCTTCTTGTGCAAAGACGGTTCTCTCAAAATATGCATCGACTACCGTCAGTTGAACAAAGTCACAATTAAGAATAAGTATCCTCTCCCCAGCATTGATGCCTTATTCAATCAACTTCAGGGTGCAAATTATTTCTGTTAGATAGACCTTAGATCCAACTATCATTACCTTAGAGTCAAAGAATGTGAAATTTTAAAAACAGCCTTCAGAATCAATATGGTTACCTCGAATTTTTAGCTATACTTATGACTATCAAATGCTCCTATAGCTTTTATGGTCCTGATGAATAGAGTGTTCAAGTAGTATCTGTACATGTTTTTCATAGTCCTTATAGGTACCATTTTCGTTTACTCTCGTAGTGAAGGTGATCATGCAGACCACATAAGGATTGTTTTGCAAACCCTTAAGGATCACTAGTTATTTGCTAAGTTTAGTAAGTGTGAATTCTGGTTGATATTAGTAGCTTTCCTTGGTCATATTATATTTGGTAAGGTTATTTGAGTTTATCTTCAAAAGACTAAAGTAATGAGAAACTGGCTCAAATCCATCTCTCCATCAGATATCAGGAGTTTCTTGAGCTTAGTATGTTGCTACACATGGTTTGTTAATGGATTTTCTTCTATTGTTTATCCCATTTACAAACTGACTTAGAAGTAAGTCAAGTTTCAGTGGTCAAATTCCTACTAGAAAAGTTTTTCAGGAGTTGAAGACTTGACTCACTTTCGCTTCATTATTGACTCTATCCGAGGGTTCAGATGGGAGATGCTTCTAAAGTTGGTCTTGGTTATGTTAATGTAATGAGGTAAGTTTATATACTATGCTTCTAGACAGCTCAAACATCACGAGAAGAATTACCCGACATATGATCTCAAGTTGGCAGCAATTGTTTTTACCTTAAAAATTTAGAGTTGTTACCTATATGGGGTTTATGTGGAAGTGTTTACTGATCAAAAGAGTTTATAGTATATATTAATGTAGAAAGACCTGAATCTTCAAAATATAAGATGGCTTGAATTGTTGAAAGACTATGATATGAGTGTGTTGTACCACCCAGGTAAGGCCAATATTGTGGATGATGCCCTTAACAGGTCGTCTATGGAAAGTGTTTCCCATGTTTAGGATGATAATAAGGAGTTAGTTTTCGAGGTTCATTTGGTTGCTAGATTGGGAGTTCAATTGTTTTACTCGGACAAAGGTAGCGCATAGGTTTAGTAATATTCGAAATCTTCAGTGGTTGCAGAAGTGAAGGAAAAGTAAGACAGAGATCCTATTTTGATTAAGTTAAAGGGGGCATTTAGGAACCATAAGGTTAAAGTTTTCTACCAAGGGGGAGATGGTGTACTTCATTGTCAGGGCAAGCTATGTGTTCCAAATGTGGATGGTTTGAGGCAGCAAATATTAGCAGAAGCTCATGGTTCGCGATACTCTATTCATCCAGGAGCCACTAAGATGTATCGCGGTTTGTGGGAAGTCTACTGGTGGAATGGTATAAAGAAGTATATTACAGAATTTATAGCTAACTCCTCTAATTGTCAGCAGGTTAAGGTTGAGCACCAGAGACCTAGGAGTATGCTTCATGAGTTCAGCATTCCCACTTTGAAGTAGGAAGTGGTGAAGATGGACTTTGTTATAGGGTTGCCTTGTACACACCATCAGAATGATTCTATATGGGTCATTGTAGACCGAATAACCAAATCAGCTTATTTCTTACCAATCCATACTTTTTATTTAATCAAAAACTATGCAACACTCTATCTTAGAGAATTAATAAAATTAAATTGGGTTTCTTTGACCATCATTTCAGGTAGAGGTATTCAGTTTACCTCTCATTTTTGGAAGGCTTTTCAAAAAGGTCTTAGTACCGAAGTTCATTCCAGTACAACTTCTCACCTGTAGACGAATGGTCAGGCAGAGAGGACCATTCAAACATTAGAGTACATATTGAGGGCTTGTTTTATCGATTTTAAGGGTAGTTGGGATGATCACTTATATTTGATTGAGTTTCCTATAATAATAGCTATCACTCCAGTCTCTAGATGGCTTCATTTGAGGCTCTATATGGTAGGAGGTGCAGATCTCCTATGGGTTGGTTCTTGGTAGGTTAGGCTTCTTTGATAGGTCTAGATTTAATAAATGAGGAAATGGAGAAAGTTCAATTGATTTGAGAAAGGCTGAAGATAGCCTAAAGTGGTCAGAAATCCTATGAAGATATGATGAGGAGAGAGCTTGAATTTGATGTTGGTGATTCTGTGTATTTGAAAATTTTGCCTATAAAGGGGGTGAAGAGATTTGGTAAGAAGGGGAAGCTTAGTCCCCGCTATGTTGGCCCTTATAGGATTTTGAGCCATTTTGGGAAGGTAGCTTATGAGTTAGATTTGCCTGTAGAGTTAGCATCAGTTCATCTAGTATTCCATGTCTCTCTGCTAAAGTAATTCATTGGTGATCCAGCTTCTATCATGCCTCTATAAAGTATGGGCGTAGAAGATAGCCTCTCCTATGAGGAAGTTTCGGCTGAAATCCTTGATCGTCAGATCCGTAGGTTGAGGTATACGGAGGTTTTCTTGGTTAAGGTTCTAGAGAGATATTAGTCCGTTGAGGGAGCTACATGGGGAACGAGAGCCGATATGAGAGATAACCATCCCTATCCTTTCTCTATGAATTTAGATTTAGACTAAGGTAATGGTTTCCGTAATGTAATCCCCTCGTTTTCAATCTCAGCTATTCAGCCATTCTCATGTCATAGCATGCATTCATGAGTTCAATTCAGTTTATGCATCACATTTTAGATTTAAGATATTTAATCATGATTTAGCTCATAAGTATTCAGTGTATGATCTCAATCTTCCTAGTACTCCAGCTAAACTAGTTTTATTCAAGGAGGAATGATCCCAAGGGGAAGATATTGTATTACCCTGAGTTTTTAGGTCCTAAACCTACCAAAATATAGTCCATGGGGTTAGATTTCCAGCGCTTCAAGTCCCAGCTTAATCAGATATTGTGGCAAAAGTTTGAGGAAAGTTTCCCTTAAGGACCTAATACATTGCTATGACTAAGACTCAGGTAATGAGTCATAACCACTTATGACAAACGGTCATGAGTGAGTCATAGTTACTCCATTAATGGCCCCAAGTTTTATCCCAGTGTCTACGACTAGACCTCATGACTCATAATTTGTGGCTATGAGTCGTGAGTCGTAGGGAGGGGACTCGTAGCCTGACTAGTTAAGGACCCAAGACTTAAGATTTAGAGTATGACTCCACCTTACGACTCATAGTCAGTCATGAAGAGTCTAATGGGGGAAATCGTACTCAGACCAAAAAGTGACCTCATACCTTAGAGTCCAGCTTACGACTTAGACTACGAATCGTAGTTAGTCCGGACGAGTCGTAGGGTAAGTTGTAACATCTAGGAGTGTTTTCCTGCACGTTTTTTAGGGACTTTTATGTCTTTTTCGACTTTTCTACAGCCTAAACCACGTCGTTTAGGCATCTGAAAGGGCTGTATAAAGGACCCAAAACCCCCTATTCCATCATTTATTTTAATTTCACCCAAAGAAAAGCAAGAGGAGCAGTTTTCTTCTTCCCTAAGAGCAAATTAGGGTGCATCAAGCAAGTCCAATTCCCAAGAAGATTCATCCAAGCTTCTACACTCAGGTATGTGGGGATATTCATTAATGGGTTCTCCGCCCATTGAGTCCCAAACATTTCCCATTTTTTCAAGTATAAACCCTTTTCCCCAAATTGGTGAAATTCCATGTAGACTATGAAATTTATAAATTTTCCCTCAATTACTTTGATTCTAAACCAAGAAAATGCATTCCCTCGTGATAATGGATTTTTCATATGTTTGATAATGCAAATGTCTACTCCATGCTTAATTATTAAAATATTGGGTATTAATCATGATTTATCCTCTACCATGGATTGTTCAATTCTGCATTAGATAGTGCTGGTAGGTTTTGAACACCCAATATCTAGGAAAATCATGCATGTTACAGTTTTCAGGTTACAAGTCATTCAGATTATGCTTGTATCATTAAAATTAGAATATTTTTATAATGAGCATTATCAGTACCCTATCATGTTAAATTAATATCAATACCAGTGTCACTCAGTTGGGAGTAACACTTAACACTGAGTTAACGCAGGGATGGCGGCTCCCCCATCCGTTAGGCATGAGTAGTTAGTAGCAATCACTAACTTCCAAACCTAAGACACCACCATAGATTTTGAGGGGTGCCCATCAATAGAAGCATGACACCCTCTTCCTTTGGGACATCAGATTAATGGATCCACGCCATCCAGTGTTGCTACCCCTGGGAAGGTACCAACACCCTTCCAACTCGGGTTACAAGTTGGACCCTGATTTGCTCAGATTGGGGCATATTGGTTATATTTAGCTCCTAAAGTCTCAACTCAATATTTAGGTTATATCAGTTTAAGTTTGCATGACCAAGAGTCCAGTTTATCAATTATCCAGTTAATCAGTTTTACAGATTATTTCAGTACATACTTTACTTGGTTTTGCATTCGGCGTACATGTTCATGCGCTCATGCATTCATGCTCAATCTCAACATGTATTTCATTTTGTACTTATCTCATATACCAGTACATTCAAAGCTCTGACCGCATAATCTCTTTTTCGCTATATTGATTTCACAATCTAGGTTTGGATGCTCAATTTCTTGATCTCACGTAGTCTGTTCCTATATCACTCAGCTGCAGCATTGGTGAGTCCTCATTAGTCGAGGACTAATTATACTAATTATCATGCTTTTTAGTATTTCAATTAATGTTTTTTTAGTAGTGTGAGTTAGTTCGGGACCTGTCCCAACAACTTATCATGTTTAGAGGCTTTCAGATAGACTTTATTTTAAAAAAAATTAGATGTTCAGATACATTGAGTATTGTCTCCGTATTATACCATCTTAGTTTTCCCAGTTAGCTTCTGCATATCATATTATGTTATTATTATCTTTAGTGCTCATAAGATTTACAAGACCGTGGGTTAGTTTGGGGTCACTTGTGACTCTAATCACCATGTTACGACCAGGGGTAGTCTCAGGTCGTGACAGAAGTAGTGAGCATTCATTCTCCAGAAGGGCTATCATTTTAAATTCTTGTTTCAAATATATCTCAAACTACTTATATTTGATTATTTTGGCTATCATCAGGGGCATGTCCCAACTCAGATTGGTTTTGGTTTGTTTAGAGGCTTTGTGGATTACTGTTGATTGGGATGGTTGTTGAAATTCTTAGATTCCTTTCTGAATTAGAAAAGTTATATATCTTGTTATATGTTTGGAACTTTGCTCTATCTTGTTATATGTTTGGAATTTATTCGCTGCTAGTTATATTGTGTTCTGTTTTGACTAGGCAAAGGGAGTGGTCTCTGGTCCTCGATGGACTAGGGATACCTGTAACGGCCAGGCCCTAATTAGAGTCGTGAAACTTATACAATAACCCTGTACCTGATCCGTTAATTCCCTTAACTCTATCGGGGCCATCTTATAAGGAGGAAGAGCGATGGGCTTGGTGCCCAGCTCAACATCAGTATCAAAGTTAATACGAGATGCATACCAAGAAATTCATGGGGAAAACATCCATGAACTGATAGACAATAACAGAATCTAAAAAATGGTGAAGCAACACTAGTATCACACATATGGGCTAAGTATGATAAGCATCCCCTCTTAGCCAAGCGATGAGCATGCAAAAAGGATATAACTCTCTTGGGATCTTAATGAAGAGCACCTTTCTAAGCCATCCTTCGCATACCAGGTGGAGCTAAAGTCACGCTCTTAGTATAACAGTCCATAATAGAATGATAAGGATCTAACCAATCCATACCCAAAATGACATCAAAATCTACCATATCTAGGAAGATCATATCTACCCAAGTATCACGCCCAGCGAAGGTCACAACACAAATTCGATACACCCGATCCACTACTAAAGAGTCTCCTACAGGGGTAGATACATGGATAGGCGCAACAAGAGCCTCATTAGCAGAATCAAAACCTAAAGCAAAATATACAGGCACATAGGACAAAGTCGACCCCGGATCTAATAATACAAATTCATATATGAAGCAAATGGTGATGATACTTGTAATAACAACTTCGGAAGCCTCTACCTTTGGTTTGGTAGGTATATCATAGTACGTTCATGTCTCCTACCTGAATAAGTAGACCCATGACCATCCTCACGAGCACCACTACCTTTACCTTCCATACCTCTAATAGCACCTCTACCTCTTTGAGGGTCACCTTGCACTGTCGATATAGGTGCAAGCTTAAAAACGTAGTGGGGACATCCTTAGGCCAGATGGCCAAACTCATCAAACATATATAGCAAAATCTTTGGCCCAACTCGATAGGAGGAGGTACTCCTAAGCTAGAATGACCGACCTAAAATACTGAATTAGAAGACCTATTATCTAAACATTGTAAGGCTTCCTACACTAGTCTACCATGAGAACCTCTAAAATCTTTGCCTCAAGGAGTGCGACTACTGAAATTGCCCTGACACTTCACCCTCTTGGTAATTTCCTAAGAAGCTCGAAGAATAGACTTATTCATCTTCACTTGAACCATAATATCTAAAATGATATTTCTAGCACTACTATCTGAGAATTAGCCAACTGAACTAAAACATCCAATCCCTTCACAAACTTTTGAATCTTTCTAGAATCGGTGGCAATACTAGAAAAAGAATATCCAAGAAAGGCATGGAAGCATGCATCATACTCTATAATTGTCATAGAGCCCTACTCCAAGTGATCAAACTCATCTATTATCTGGTCCTTCAAACTAAATGGAATAAACCTGTCCAAAAAGGCCTCAACAAACTGATCCCAAGTCATCTTTGGAGAACCTAGAGGTCTGCAACTAACAAGTGACCTCCACTAATCTCTGGTTGCATCTCTCAAAAGGTAAGTAGTGTAAGAAACTCCATCGACTACAACAATCCAAGGTTATGAAACGCCTCTCAATAATCAATCAAGAACTCATATGCATCCTCGCCCATAACACTACTGAACCTAGGTGGACCTAAGTGAGTAAATCTATCAAACCTTTACTAATCCTCACAAGACATCACTATACCTCTAGCAATATGAGGCATAGTGAATTTAGCTGGCTGAGATCCCATTTGAGGCGTTAACGTAGACAAAGGCTAAAATTTTAATCTATGAATACCATACTCGGATACCGACAAAGAATGAGAAATAACACTAGAAGTCTGTGGAGTAATATAAGCAGATATTGGTACCACTGGAGGATCCACACTCGAAGTCTGAGGAGGACCATAGGCAAACTTTAGCATAGATGGAGGTACAATATTCGAAGTTGGAGAAACAACATATGCATTTAAAGGAACACCCTCCAAATGAGTCAATAATCGAATCAATAACCCCTCTAAGACCTTTAGACGAACTCTGTAAAACCTGAGTAGGTCCCTTATCTCTAGAATACTCAACCTGAAGCTAGGGAGAGATCCCCCTAGTACTAACTCTAGAAGGGGCAGATCCTCATGCCCGTCCTTTACCTCGAGTTTGTCACAACTCGCCACTTTCCCAATAGACTGGACTCTTTCCTTCAATGATGGCTTAATATCTCTAGCATCACGAATTCTAGTCCTCAGCATCAGTGCAGAAATGAGTGAAACACGATTTAGAACACAAGGTATAAAAAACTCGCAAGATAAGGTACAAAATAAAGAAGTTTCTTAAAGATATCCTATAGCCTCTCAAATATAGATAAGGATGTCTATGTACCAATCCGTGAGACTCTACTAGACACCCTATTCTTATACTGATGAGACTAATAAACCTAGATTTTCTGATACCAATATGTTACAACCCAAAAATACGGGTCATAATGGCACTTATCATGATTAATCATTGATAAGTAAATCAATAACACAAACTGATATGTAAAAGGAATCACAACACAAATCCCAAGGTAAGACTCTTTCAACAAAGTCAAACCATACATGTATAAAGATAGTTGAAATTTGAAAAATAATAAATACCATAAATCATCACAAAACCTGGTGTCATGGTGTAAGAACAATATACATACAACTCAAAGACAGAAAATACAACTAATAAGGAAAAAAGAAACACAAGTCTGTCTCTGAATACAAACCAAGACATAAACTAAGTAAGATGGGATAAAGGTCGACACTGGAAGCATCAAGCAGACACTACCCCAAATGTATCAAATCACTGCCCGAACTCAACTGCTGCATGTCACATTCGTACCTGGATCTGCACCGAAAGGGCATAATAAGTATGAACACGCTTCACTTGTACTCAGTAGGTATCATTGATCGACTGAGCAAAGTAGAAAATAAGGTGTATAAAATACACACTAGGGGCACGTCACCTGCAATCAGAAAATATCCTAAATGGTATTCCACACTGTCTCCACTAGCAGTTCTAATTATAAAATGTACACCAAGTACAAGTACGAGAAAAAAAAACTAAAAGGATAGATATCAAAGAAATTAAAAAAAATACCACACAGAAGGTGCATAATGTATGAAATACAATGAGAATGATAATGATGATGTAATAAGTCTGAGGTTATCACACAACCTCTGTATACACCTAAGCTCAAGATACCCTAGAACGCATCACACCATGAATGTAGCGCTGGGTGTTTAAGAATTTAAAGCTTCATAGAATCTAAAGTACACCCTGTTATAGCTGTATTGGTCCTTCTATAGTAGAGCATGTCATTATAAAGGCCCAAAATAGAATATAGATGAGGAAATGGGTTCATTTCCTGTTTTCCCTTCTGTACTTAAAAATTTTTCCTCCCCTTCTCCTGATCATTTTACTCTCATTGTCAAAAAGGTGAAATTCAAATCTCTAACTTTCTTTTACTTTGTTACTCATGAAATAGCATGAATTAAGCTAGAATTTTGCATTAAAATGGAGGGTTAAAGTAAATTTTCAATTTTTTGATCCTTAGTCCTTGTAGTGTCAGAATTTCAAAGGATAGTTGCTTCCCTGACATTTACAATGCTTCTACTGCATTTTGAGCATGGTTGTTTCCCTTATATTTACAATGTTTTAACTGTATTTTAAGTGTAATAAACTCAAATTTTATGGCCTAAAAAGGCCTTAAATGGAACAGAACTTGAAGAGTTCTTTTTGGACTTGGATTGGAGATTTAGGCATGATTTAAGAGTTATCATGCCAAAATTTTTGTATAAACTATTTCTAGGGCATTACTAGAACACTGATCTGGATTTTAATTTAGAAAATAAAATGATTTGAGTTGAGGGATGCCATTATTACACACCTTATCTTTTGGGAACGATGTACACTGATATAGAGGTCTTTGTTGCTATAGCGGTACCGCTATAGTGGAGAAATTACTGTTACAGCAGTGTTGCTATACTAATAGACCTACCACTATAGTGGGAAGCTGTAGACAGTGGCCTCCCAATTCAAATTAGACTTTCTAAAATTTTTACTGCTTGATCCTTACTTGATGCAAGAAAATTTCAGACTAGCTTCCTTGTCAAATTTTGCAGGTTAATGTATAGAATGGCTAGAAATTCCTTTGTATTTGATTGATTCCCCGATCAAGCTATCAAGATTGGTACCGAGAGTACTAAATGAGGGTTTTTTTAGAGAGACTTTGATATAAGGAGGGTAGAGAAAAAGGCACCAGAATTCTACAATCGAATATAGGAATTTGGGTAGGGGCCATTGGTTATAAGTCTTCTCAATGGAGTTGTCACTTGGATGAGGGAGTTCTTTTCTATATTTCCTACCGTGCTCAGGTATTCCCTCATCCCTACTATTCACATCCGGTGAGTGCATATCCCTATTAATCCTCACACCATTAATGAGGTGCTCGGGGTATGTCATATCTCTAACGCTAACTACATAGCTAGGGATCATGAGATGGGAATGGAGTAGCTGAGGGATCTGATATTTTCGTAGGATTTCAAGGATCGAGTGTTCTAACCCTCGATTTAGTGTATCACCGATACCTATTTTTAGTTGATTTTAGGAGGTGGTTGAAACCTCGTATCCAGAAGAATTCATCCATCAAATAATACTAATGATGTGACCTATAATTGGGTCTTATTGGTGGCCTGTGCTATTAGGGGAATTTGGTTGAATATGGGAGAGCTGATTGTGATGGAGTGGAAGGGCAAACCTTGGCCCTTGGAAGGGTCTCTTCCTTTCTAGTCTGGTGTCGAAGTTGTGCAGATGGGTGGAGGTACCGGGGAATACTAATGATATGATAATGGAGATGGACATTCTCTTACATAACACTCTTAGTGAGAGCACCCTCATCCTAAAAGAGGAAAAATGTAATACCTCGCACTTTTCATAGTCCCATTTAGCTTCTAGTGTGTCAAGAGTCAACTTTAAAAGTAAATAACTCTTGATACATGTAGACTTTTTCAGCTCTAGACCCACCAATGTGTATAAAATTGAATCAGATTTCCAACTATACCAATTTTCCCTTAATCCAATAGTTGATTGAAAAGTTACGGGGATTTTAGTGAAAGCAGTAAGCCATTGCAATAAGCACCGCATCGCGGTGAAGGACAAATTTGTAGTTGTCTAATTTCCAGTGGATCACCGTGATTGGCCCATGTCACGGAGAAGTTTCAGTTCCCATTCGTCCCTTTCCAGTAGCTCAATGTGATTTTCCTGTATTGCGTCAAAATTTCCAATTGGACAGACACCGCATCGCGGTGAAAATTTAAAATGGTACACGTTCTTTTTCAGTGATGCAACACAATTTCACCGCATCATGCTAGAGGCCAAAATGACAGTCGTCCAATTTCCAGTAAGCCACCGCAAAAGCGGCACATCGCGGTGGTATGCCAAATCGGGATTTTTTAGTTTTGAGTTAAATTTTAGAAAGGGCTACCTAGTCATTTCCCCAAGCCCCAAATCGTGTAAAACACATAATCTAGACTATTCTAAGCATATTATGCATGCTTTTCATCAACTTTCTCTCAAAGAAATCCTAGAACATCAAACCTTAATCCCCAAGAAATACAAATTCCCCCTTTTTTTTTTTAAGATGACTCAAAATTTAGGATTTCCAATTCAAGAACTTCAAGAATTAATCTTCAAGAGCACAACTAGAAACGCAATGTTCAAGCTTCCTCATCTAGTAATCAATTAAGGTATGTGGGGTTCTTCAACAAGGATAATCCTTTCATCCTTGTGCCCAAAATTAGTTTTAAAGTTAACTTTTCATGAAATTATATGAATTTCAGTTTAGGGTTTATACCCACTCATCACTATTTGAAGATTTTGATATTACAAGTGATTTAGATGTTGAATTGCATATCTACTTTCATATTTTTATGCGTGTAACAATATTTTCCAGATTTAGAATTGAGTTATCAAGATTTTCATTATTTAGCATGAATTTTATGATGATTTAACATGATTTATAGCATGGGTATTAAGCCCTAGTTTGAATATTGATGTTTCAAGAAAGATGTCGCTTTTGAGCACCCTATGACTAGCTTATATTCATATTTTTCAGAAAAGACTTGATCTTTTAACCCTCAGTTAAGATATGGAATCAACTTTACAGTTTCATTACAATTTATAGAAAATAGATTAGTTTTTATTACAGTTTAAAACAAACAGATGCATAATTGATTTTCATTATAAACCCTTATACTAGTTTTAAAGTGGATTTCCTACAGAATGAGCATACAGATTAAAGGGAGTAGTATTTAGCACCGAGCGGGAAGAATGGGTTTAGCGCATCCTATTTCCCTAGAACTTCGAGCCAACATAGGTACAGATTTAGATAATTTCCATTTCTATATGGATGACAGTTACAGATGTGATCACTTAGCTTAGGCTATACTTCTTGGCAAGAGTATGATACCTCTCCCCAACGTTAGGTTTTCCCATAAGGAACTAGACGTTGGACACTATGATAGCTCATATAGTGTATGTAGATTAGAAGAACCTCCCTACAGAAAATAGTAATCATAACAGAAAAGAATAACAAAACAACTTTTAGAAACTAAGTGTAAAGGCTCACAATTTTATTCAAATATTGTTTTACATAATTCATCAGCCATGAGATTTCAGTTTTTAGTTTACAGATACAAAGGTGAGTCATTTTACACTTAGCCTGCATGATTTTTAAACAAACTTAACCTCAGTTCTACTTAGTCCACTAGTAGAAAGAGTAAAAGTACAACTTTTAGAACTAAGTCTTATGGCTCACAAGATTTATACAGTATATTTTATTATTCATGATTTTAGCTTTCAATTACTCCAGCCAATATGAGTCATTTATACTTAGCATGCATCATTTTTACAAGTTTATGTGAACATTGAGATATTGTTTTACTTATGTATTTACTTATGTATTCACCCCTACATGCTCAATACATTCCAAAAGTACTGATCCACATATACGTCTATGTGATACATTGTTTAATAATATAGGTACTAGTTCAGTTGTAGTCCATCTATCATGATTAGACAGTTGCAGATTCCAGCCAGAAAATAATGAGTCCTCATACTTCGGAGATTTCAGTTAGATATTATTTATTTACTCTACTTTCTTACTCATATGTATTGATTAGTAGTAGTTGGGGTCGCATCCCATCTATCTATAGTCGTTATAGTAAAGGCTTCATAGATGTCAGTTAGTGTCAGTCATGTAATTTTAGTTCCTCTTTTCAGTTTTATCAGAATGTAGAATTATATCAGTATTGTATTTTCTCAGATTTCATCATGATTATATTTCCACATAGTAAACTCAATTATTCTATACATAGTTAGATCAGTTGCTTAATAGTATGCCAGTACAAGGGTTAGCTTGGGATCACGTGTGGTCCTAAGTACTGTGTGATGCCTCGGGACCCATTTTTGGGGCATTACAAAAAAGAGGAAGGTTGATAGGGCAGAGAGTAGCAGGACTGCAATGGAGGCCATTGGAGCACATGAAGACAATGATTCATTACTATCTCTTCCAGTCCCAACCCCTAATCCCTAGCATCCTAGTAGAGGTTGATCTGGTTATTGTTAGTACATCTACGGAGCAGCACCCTTTCCAAATCCACAACCTAGGACATTGCAACACTCTATCGAGAACTCAATGAGGAGAGGAGGAAGAGGCAATCTCAGGATTGTATGCTCACCCAAATGTGAAAGACCATAAAGGTTATGTTCAGGTGCGTAGAACCCAACTAGGAGCTTCTTGAGCTGGAGCTAGGGGATCTGAGAGAGTTTTACTTTCTACGTGATACAGAAGGAGACAACCCTACCCTAGCAGGACGCAACTGATAGGGCATTTAGCTGGGTTTCCTTTTCTTCCTCCCCTTTTTTTCTTTTTTATGATTGATATGGATTGCCCCTATTTGGGGAATGTACTAGACTATTATTTCATCCTTTTATTTTCCCGCACATGGATGTTATTTCTAATTTTCGGTATTAATAAATATAAAGTTCTTGTATAGTATTTAAGAAATCTTTAGACTCATGCAATGTCCCATTACTTATTCAATTAGAAGTATTGATCCAGTTCAAAAATAATGTTTCACAATTTCATAATCTAATTTTACAATGCCTAAACTCTAAATATCAAAATAAATAAGCAAACTCAAAAATCAAAATAGGGGAAATAGGGTAAGGTATACTGCCCCACTTATTCCACTATAGCGGTGTGCCTTCTGCTATAGTGGTACCACTATGGCAGGGAAAATCCTACAATAGCAGTAACCACTATAGCGTGCTTCACACAACTGCGGTGGCCCGAACAGAGGCTGCCCAAATTATTAAAAATTTTCCCTATCTTTTCTTTGTCATCTCCTTAAAACCCATAATACGACCTAAAATATGTTGAGACCTTGTTAATTAACCCGGAAACAAGTTTTAAACCGATTATCAATCGACCATAGCCTTGCATTATAACACAAATGCTTCACAAAAACATAAATCCACAAGATAATCCTTGTTAAACTAACCCCATTTTTGTGGGTTCAGGCCTTGTTAATAACAACAACCATGCAAGATCTACATATTCTACTAAACTTAGCAAAAATTTCTAAATTTTTAAGCAACAACAACTATCCAAACTCTATATAAAGATACTTTTTACAAATTATTCAAACAAGTTTGATTCCATGTAAGCTCCCAATGCCCTATCCCTAAACACTAGCTTAAACCTTCATATTATTATCAACCAACATTAAAGTCGGGGTCAAAGTTCTACCTATCAACACATAGCAGACGACACTCACAACATTTACATTGCCTAGATTAATGCAACTAAAGCAACTACAATCACAACACATGAAATAAGAAAGATCAAAGCAAATATCACCTATTCATGATTCATTAAAATAACCTTTAATCATGTGCTTGATGACTTTTAAATTGGTTATCAAATATGTTACACACAACCCGTATAGCTAGATACCAATTAGAAGCTTTACGATTCCAATTTTCATTGCTTACACCTTTCCAAGTTGAGTCAGGTAAAATTTATCTAACTAGTCAAGATACAAATTGAAATCAAGAGATACCAATTGGACTCAACCTATGTAAAAACTAAAAACCCACATAAGAGGAAAAAAGGAAGTGAAACAGTCTTCCTAAAATGCCTCATAGCTTTCCGAAGATCGTGGATGTCAACACACTAACTCGACGATCTCTATTCGACATATTTCTCTTGTATTGGAAGACTGGAAACCTAGGCTCTGATACCAAGTTGTCATGACCCAATATATTGGGTCGTGAGGGAAGCTACTATAATCCATCTAGATAGGAGAACCCCTTACCACCCATTCAATATAACATACGCAAGTCTTTATTAATCAAAAGTAATCAAACAATAATACATAATTTAGGAAAATAATATGGATTTAAATATCCTAGGATCTAGTCTAAATAGGTATAAAATCTTCTAAGAAAAAAGTACACAAGACACAACTTCTACCGAGAGCAAGAAAGTAGGAGCTACTAGAGGATAACTAACACAACGGTCTTCACGTAGGTGCCCATTGTAGGTGATAGTCATTGATAATTTGTATCTTCACTGAACTTAAATTTCTTTGCTACTTATGTTGGTGCCTGTGGCTCCGTAGGTGGTACCTACGGGCCGTAGATGACCCATCATAGGTAGCAGTCAAAACATTTTAACTTATGATTCTCTGAAGTTTGAATCTCTGAAACCAACCAAGCTACCTACTCCAAGTAAGTGCTACCTACTCCAAAACCTAGTTTCCTACAAAACACAACCTAATAACATATCATATCTATCAAAACGAACCTAAGTACTTGTATGTTTTATGGTTTTAAGCATCGAGAGTGCCATGAAATCATGGCATATCAACACCCTAAACATAGAATATTTGTATATCCTCAGAAAACCAAAACCCAACAAAACACAACAAAGATGCTTAACAACGAGAAACCTAAGTTACCTATGGCAGTCAATCTCAAATTTAGCTAAAAAAATCCACCCCTCTTATTTTAACTTTTCAAAACCAACTGCGTGAATCAATGCAGCCCAACAATGTAACATAAGGAAATCAATCTATGGAATTACATTAGTAACACATAATCAAGCATATGTACAAATTACACAAATCGAACAAATAAGAAGCTAGCAACACAACCCATGCACCCTCACAACAAAAAAGTCCCACTCACTTAGCAGAATAATGCATGTTAAAAAGAGGATGACCATAAGACACTCACACTCACAGAGAAGTTCTACAATGTGTACAGAATACCATCGGCTTGCCCTTATTTTCCTTACCTTAGTTTTTCACAAAATCAAGTTAGGATCACTATAGGACTTTGCTCATCTTGTAACACAAGCTTGAGGGCTGCTATGGTACACTTGGGAACTTAGTGACTAACCCTTCTTGGCACTTCAATTATGATAGGGGTCCACTTATCAACCAATTTTTCTTTTACTTCTTCCTTTTTATTCTTTTATTACTCATTCAGGTTGGGTACAGTTTCTTCTATTATTTTTTTTATTTTTATTTTTATTTTTTTACTCTTTTTCTTTTCTGGTGTCCTTACTTTTTTCCTCCTATTTACACACTTCTTCATACCCACTTTTAATCACACACCCCTATGATATTCAACCTCATCTTAGGTGATTTTCCTGAGTTGAGGTGCACAATGTCTAAAGAGGACCAGGGCCCAACATAGGTTCATTGTAACTAAAATGGGAATATGAATGGTGAAACAAGAAAAATAGTCTAGATAGGCTCAAAATAGGGATCAAGGGATACTTATTCACACTTGAAAGGTTATTTAGGCTAAAAGCAGACTCATTCAAGAATAGCCTATGATCCTTTCATAATCAACTATCCTATAACCTATGCAAGACTAACCGGGCAAGTTCTGAATTCAACACACAAACGAAACTAATTAAGCATCTCACACACACATGGCACAGGGTTGCATCACAAACTATGACCTATTTGGTTTATGCAAATACTAACTATGATTATCATGTTCCTAATCCTAATGTCATAACGAGATTCACAATGATCACATATATACACATCACACTGCTCAAAATATATTTTTTGAAGGAGTATCATTTTTCTCAAAAACTATTTAAGCACATCAAGATACATGATCAATTGCCCTGGATACTCATTTTTCTCCTAGTTAAACAAAGTAACAAAAAACATCACAAAATAAAACACAATACATCTTAAATATGTTGGGTCTGCTAAGAATAGACTTCGGGGAAAGCGATACAACAACAAAAACCCCAAGAGGACCTATAGACCCATAAGTAGCCCCACTCCCATAAAATAGACATGCATTGTCCCCAATACAATAGGCTACTACAAAACATGAGAGTTAGGAACATACTTGTGACACCTTAGGTGCATAGATCCGATGTCAATTACACTAAGAACAATTAACACAAATGCAAAAATAACAAAATACCTTGGGTTGCCTCTCAAGCAATGCTTGATTTAACTTTGTGGCATGATACGGGTACTATAATTACTCAAAATTGATAAAGGTATCCAAAGAAGTGTCCTCGAGGGTCATTAATGCAGTTTATTACCGAGACTATCCTCATATCAGTAGGTTGTTTCATGGTTCTAAGGACATTTAATATGACCTCCTCATCATTCAGCCAGAACTTAAACTCTTCTTTGTCCATATCCACTAATGCTCTACCTATGGAAAAAAGTGATTTATTAAGATTATGGGCATCTCAAAGTCAAATTTACAATCCAAGATTTTAAAGTTGGTTGGAAAGATAAAGTTATCCACCTTTACCAAAACATCAAATGATATACCCACAGGCTTCTTCACTGTACGATCTGCTATCAACAATCGTATCTTCATTGGTTGGGGAGGTCTCAAGACCAACTATTTGAACACTGTCAATAGCATCAAGTTAATGTTATAACCCAAGTCATACAGGGCTCTGGAAAATCTAGATATCCCAAAGGTAAAAGGAATCGTGAAAGCATTAGGATCACCTTTCTTTTGCATCAGAAATTGTGATCTAATCATACTACAATAATGCAACCCATCAACGTCCTTATAACTGACAACTATCTTCTTTTTTACCAAATACTTCATAAATTTCACGTACCCAAGTATTTATTTGAGAGCTTTAAGAAGAGAAATATTCAAAATCAACTCTTTCAGGACAGTAATGAACTTCTTATACTTTTCTTCTTCTTTCTTCAACTTCAACCTATGAGGGAAAGGAGGGAGGGGTCATGGAATGGTCTTTACTATAGGCTCAACTTCCCTCCCATTTCCTTTATCCTTCTCAACACACTTATCAACAACTGTTGATTTTTGTGATAACTCTTCACAAGTCACCAACTATTCAATTTCCACTTTAGGTGCCTCATCTATATCAAAAACATCATTTCTAACTTCATCAACTATAGGTATGGGAGGATCAACGGTGGCCTTACCACTTTGAGTAATGATAGACAAATAGTGATTGTCATTCTTAAGATTTTACTTTGTATTACTTGAAAAGGTACCCGATTGATATTGATTCAAGGATGCTGATATCTATCCAAATTGTTGCTCCAATTACTTGATCGCAGTAGCATGCGATTCTACTTTTTAAGCCAAACCTAAAAAGTCTACCTTAATTTTATTAAGGAAAATCTCTGACTTTCCTTTCCCTTTACTAACTTTAATAACATAGCCTACATCTTTGTTTTAGTGTCACATATCCCTGATGGAATATATGCACCACTCTTTTCCTTATAATTATATTTAAGTCTCCAGTCACCATCTCTCTCACTCTCTTTTCTCCAATCCCTATATCTATTACTATAGTAGTATTCACCTTGATTTCCTTGCCTCGAGTTCCAATTGTCCTGATCAAATGATTTTTCCTTGCCTTAAAAACCCACCAACTCTCTATCTAGATACTTCACCTCTTCATCCACATCAGAATCTATGACCTCAAAGCTTTTTCTCGTGCACCCATGTCATTCACCTTTTTGAAATTCATTATTGCAAACTGCTTTCTTAGTAACCCAATCTCTGTCCTCAGTTGTGCAACCTTTTGAGCCGCTGAATCATCTACCACTCTAGGTTTACCGAAAGAACCTATGACATATATACCTATAACTCTCTACCTCCAGAGTATGCCACCCCCAGTTGGTAAGAGAGGTCTGATCTAAAATATCTGATGTTGCTTTCCAATGTAGGTCCATGAATGCTACATCAATAATAATGTCTGAGATAGCTCTGGAACTAGTATTTAGGCAGGATAGAAAATCTCCAGAAAATTTCTCCCTGAAATTTGATGATTAGGCACCATCATAAATTTGTTCTTAAATAGAAACCATTCCTCATACACCGATTCAAAATGAACTACCTGAAATTATAGATCTCGTTGTTCAATTGTAGCATTCTATCTTGAGGGAAGAAATGATCTAAAAACTACTTTCGCAACTTGTTCCAAGTAGTAATGGATCCACGGGGTAGTTTCCCTAACCATGATTTTTCTTTACCAGTTAGAGAGATTGGGAACAACCTAAGTCTAAGATCTTCTTGTTCCACCCCAGGTATAGTGTATGAAGTGCAAATCCCAACAAAATCTATAAGGTGCATGTTTGTATCATTAGTCGACAAGCCAGCAAACACAACTTTCTAATTCAACAATTCGATCATTGCACTAGTAATGTCGAACTTCATACCCTGGATAATGCAAGAGGAATGATATCTCCTACCTCAATAGGCTTCACATACCCCAATTCTTTATTAGGATCTTCATATGTTAGCAAGTATTGAAAAATTGGGGGTACTGGAGCTCTATCTTTTCTATCTCTGTCAAGTTCTGCTCGCCGATTAACTAATAGTCCTTGTCTTTCTCTCTACCTCTTGAGATGTATGCTAGGTAGCCTCATTATCTCTCCTTAAATTTTCCTCTACTAATAACTGCATATTTGTTTTCTATACTATTTCCTAGGAGGCTGGGGAGGTAAGTTCTGTGGATCATTTTGACGCAACTCATGATAAGCTTCACAATCTTGTTGTGACATCCTACTATTTTGTTGTGGGATTAATTCTGTATCTGGATAAAATAGGATCAAGGGACTGCCATGAATCCTACTAATGGGCATACACCAGCGTACACCCCAAAAAGAATAGAAAAGTAAAAGCCAAAAACCTCAACAACTTTAATCAATAAATCCGCAACCATATTACCTGGCAATGGTGCCAAAATTTGATGTGATCTTGCATTGTGATCTTCTCCTACTTTGTTATTCTACCAGGGTCTCCACAACCCTAGCTAAGAGAATTAGTTGCTCATAGATGCGAAACAATTCATAGAATTCAATAAAGAAATCATAAGAATAATCTCACAAAAATTTACGAAGAAAACCTCAAGTCTCGAATTAAGTAATCAATCAAAAACCAAAAACAAAGAGATTCCAAGATCAAAGGTCAATCTTAGACTCAAATATATATTTTTGAATAATATAGGTGAGTAAAAAATACATAAACTAACTAAAAGAATCAAAAAAGTATTTATATATTACATAAAAACCCTAAAAATCCCAACCAAAACAAACTGGGACACTTGGGTCGGTGGCTACGTATGACGTCACTTACTTATCATAGGTGACACCTACTTTACGTAGATGCCCATTGTATGTGACAGTCTTTGATAATTTGCATCTTCTCTGAACTTAAATTTCTCTACTGCTTACATTGGTACCTATGGCATCGTAGGTGGTATTGTTGTGCCCAAGCACACACGTAAGTGTACGGGGTATCACCAAGTAATATAATGGCCTTTTACAAGCCAAGTATCGATCCCTCAGTGACTTATGTTGAAAACTATCTAATTCTAGTTCACTATTAAGATTAAGTTGGTGTAAAAGTAACCAAAAGAGTTGAGAGTTAAAACTAAATGTAACCATGAACAATGCGAACAAGTAAAGTTCTTGGACAATCAATGGATAGAAACACAGGGTTAAGGCTCAACGAAAAATCATATTATGCTATTAAACTTCAATGGTTATGTTACTTAACTTGGTTGTTGATTCAGGGGGTTGATATCATGATTGTGGTCTTCTGAGCCTCTAGTCACCTATCTAACTTAGATCCACAACTATATTGTTGAGTGCGGATGTGAGAACTAAGTTAAATGCATTCATATTTCATCCCGTAAGTGAAACAAATAGGTCTCTAAGTTATATTCCTATCCTAAATGCAAATTATAACTTCATTCTGTAGAAGATTACAATCCTATTACCCCACGTTCTATCCTCTTATCTCTTCTTCTAGGCTCACAAGATGACAATAGATGTATTCTAAGGGTAAAGAGTCCTTAAAATAGTGATAAAAAGGATAAATAAACAATTAAATATGATAAATAATAAAAAACAAATCAATTCATAGCAAGAGTAATCATGTTTTGTCCTTAACCCTGGAAAAGGGCTTTTATCCGCTCATGGACATAACCATAATCATGATAGATAAATACATGATAAAATCCATAAAAAACTAAACTAAAGGGATAAAAATCCTATTTTAAGTGTTATCCATCCTCCCTCAAAGTTTCAAGGTCGTCCAAGTTATTTTACATCGTGTTTAAGTGTCCTATTTAGAGAACAAATCTGCTGAGATGGACTAGGGTCCGCGTCGCGCCCTATATTATGGAACCTAAGGTCAGCTCCGCGGCCCCATCATAGATACAAACTAATTTGGTCCGTTTAGAAGCTCCCAAGTTGATGACACAGACCTCATAGCAGTGTCTAAGGTCCGCGATGCACCATCAACTCCAAGACATCCATTTTACGTCAAATCTTCTCCCTTGCTTTCGTCTATTCATTCCAAGCCTTGTCGTGTTGTTTTAACTTGATTTTAAGTTTTTTTTATTTTCCATATATGATAATAATCAACTCAAAAGAATCCTATAGCATAAAACACCACTAATTAGAGCTCAAAACAACAAACAATCCAAATGGTGAATTAGAAACTTAAGCTAAGAACCTGTTTTGCCCTTTTGATCTTTAACTTAGTTTTGACACTTGGATTGATTCAATTAAACCTTAAACACTATAAACAAGTTGTTCCACACATAATTACACAATCATACCATTAGTAACTCATTACACACACTCGAATTCATCGAGATCAATTAGGACAACATATAGCTCAAGCTAGTCACACTAGTTTTCTAGTCTAAACTCTAAGTGATCAATCTGAATCAAAACTTGTTTAAAACACACCTTAAACATTATAATTAAGTAATTTAATACTTATATGCTCAACTATATCATTATTAACACATTAAGCACACAAAAAGTCCTCAAAACAAAGCTAAATAAGCCCGAATAACAACACTGAGGTGCATAAATCTACCTTAGATCAGTGGTACCTACGGGCCATAGGTGACCCATCTTAGGTAGCAGTTAAAAATCTTCAACTTCTGATTCTCTAGAGTTTGAATTTTCAAAACCTACCAAGATACCTATGCCATGTAACTGCGACCTACTCCACATAGATAACCTCGTAAGTGGGCTTTTTTTGCTATCTTGACTCCTTTTTCTTCATTTTAAACTCCAAAACCTAGTTTCCTACAATACACAACACAAAAACACATCATATCTATCAAAACAAACCTAAGTAATTGCATATTTTTTTATTTTAAGCGTCGAAAGTTTCATGAAACTATGGCATATCATCAGCCCTAAAATGAAATAAGAATTAAGTCATAAGCAGTTCGCACTTAACTAAACTATAATTCCCCAGGTTATTCCATACCCAAGCGACAAATACCTAGTAAACAATCAACAAACAACAATTAGGATTAGAATCACGAGTCAACCAAATATCACCAATTCACCTTCAATCAAGACAAGTCAGTACATATAAGCAATTATACAATTAAATCACAACAGTTCTAGAACCCTAGATCCAACCATATCCAACATATGAAAACTAGATCACATAAACTTCCAAATATGTACACATATATCAAGCGTATAGCATGGTCCCCAATTCACTCATGGAAACATCAAACTCACTTGACCCTTGTACATACATGTTATAGTTGATGCATCCACCTCTAGACATGACCTATAGGGTATAATTATCATCCACATATTAAATCCCAGAAATGAGTATGTCCTAACCTTATTTCACCAAAAACTCATGAGAGTATTCTAATAACAAAAAATTCACGCATTTAACAATGATATAACTCAAGTCAAGTAATTATCGTAAAACCATTTACATTGACCAACCAAACAATATGTACTACGAAAACACACTATAAAATAGTTAACACACACATATAGCACAATTTGGGCTAAAAGCCAATACTGTCACTGACACTACCAGTGGAGCCTTAAAGACAACGAGTCCATAATGCTAAACTTTGAAGACCTTAACCAGGATTACAACCCTAGGTTGTTCAAAAACTTTCCCACAACTTAATTGGTACCATCCCTTTGCTTAAAGTTTAATTAACACCCGATAATTTGTCCTTCCCACTACAACACATACTAGTTTATAATAGAGAAACACCAATTTATTGCATATATAAAACATAATATGGATATTTATAAAAACAACCTATAATTATACAATGCCTAAATTTCTAACCGGTTTTAACCATCCAAACTCTATGTGTGAAGTCCTAGGCGTGAAGCCTTCCCTCCATTTATATTATATTCATGCTTTCTAACTTGTTTCTATGCTACTTCATCAATCTTAGATTACCTAGATGTCAACCAGCTATAGGAAAGACGAAACAAGGCAATTTCCAATCGGATACCAAGATTGTGTATGCATCATTCATGAAAATCAATGGGTTTGGACCCGTTCACACTTTCCCCTTATTTTCATGGTTCCAAGACATGAGAGGAAAACCTTGTTTTTGGGGACTCCTATACCCGTTTATCTCGCCTAAAGTGGATAAGGAAAATAAATCCAACTTTAGTGGGATTTTGGACTATGTCGCTTTGCTATAGAGGTAGGCTCACCACTATAGCGGAATAATTCCCGCTATATCGGGCTAACTTCAAACCGATCAAATTTTTTAAGTCCTCAAATTTTTAAGTACTTATAGTCCCACACAAGCTTCAAATGATATCCCAAAAACTTCTAGGCTTTGTACTATTATCAAGACACTTCCTAGTAATGACAGATTTGGACGTTACATACCCTCTCAATAGTTTTCTTCAGCATGCACCATTCTTGGAAATTAAAGGGTCAATTTAAATGCATGGAAGAAAAGGTTTCATGACTTGGAGAGGTTGGATGAGAGTCTATGTTCTAAGGGTATTCATTACTTGAGGTATGAGTAACTATGTCTACATCCAAGGGTTGATTTGCCTCTGGGATACAAAGTCTTAACGTTCAATATGTTTGATGGACATGGAGATCCAATCACGTATTTAAAGGGCTATTGTGGTAGATTCGTTGGCATGGAGCAATATGAGGTTCTCCTAATAAGATTATTTATTCAAAGTTTGTTAGGACTAGCACTCACCTGGTTTTCCAAACAAGACTTTGACAAATGGCATATATTGAAAGACATGGCTCGCAACTTTGTGGGGCAATATAAGTTTACCATCAAGGTTGACCATGTGGGATTTAAAAAATTAAAGAGAATGACTCATAAGTATTTTGAGGAATATGTAATACGATGGAGATTGGAAGTTTCTAATAAACATCCTTCTATACCTGAACAAGAGTTGGTCCAAACTTCCATCAGCTTGTTAGATGGAATATACTATCAAAAATAGTACTTCTAAAGAAGTCACAATTTTGAGAGTCTAATTTCAATTGGAAAAAGTTAGAATATAACATTTGGACAAGGAGAATTATTGATTTTTCTGAAATGGAAACTACTTTTCAAGCACCAAGGAGTCCATCCAAGGAAATGAAATAAGATTTATCATCCTTCATACCTCATACATAAGGCTATCAGACCAATGAAGAGGCTCGTGCCATTTTTTATTCAAATAATAAGCATCTTGAACCTTATGACCCACAAAATTCTCAAAGTGAGGCTTATAAAATACAACCCTACTCTTTCCAGAAGGTTATCAAAATGATGCTTATCATACACAATCCAACTTTCAACATTGGTCTTATCCAGTACAAGGTGATTTTTATCAACCAAAGAGAATGAAGCCTCATACCTTTAATCCTTTAACTAAGCCATTGACAAGCATATTTGAAAGATTGAGGGCCCAAGATATTATTCAACTAAGAAAGAGATAGAACCTTAAGTATCCACATTCTACCTTTGATCCATCTAAATATTATGATTATCACTCAAATATCCAAGGTTGTGATATTGAGAAATATTCAGTACTAACGTACAAATTCAGGATCTGATTGAAAAGGGAGAGATAAAAGTGCATCAGGTCCAATAAGCAATAGTTATGACCCCATCATTATAGGAAAAATCATTGTTCAAGGTTATCTAACAAATATATATTTTTGAGATGTTCGCAGAAGAAGTACAAAGCACATCACATAGACTGATAAAGAAAGATCATCATCATCATTAGAAGCATGCCATCATTCTTTGTTTATTCATCTTATCGTTGATCACACTTTTACATTTTATCTACCTTTTTTTACACTCTGAACTACATTTAACCTGATTTCTATTTGGATATGTAGGAAATTCATTATTGGACCCGATCTCAATTTAATACAAATTTTCTTTCTCCTCTGTATTCAATTCAAACACTTTGCTCAATTTCAGATGCTATTAGGCTCAACTTTTGAGCATATAAAGACATATTCAAATTAAGATCAAGATGTCAAATGTAAGAAAACAATTTCTTTTGAACTAATATTTATCTTTGAGTGAAGCAAGAATAGAAGACTCCATAAGTGAAAGGGGCAGAATTTTTGAAAAAACCTCAAAAATTCCACAAGAAAGCAATATGTCAATGCAGAAAGTATCTTTTTTCCTAAATTGAGGCAGTTCATTTTTTAGGATTTTCCAGCAATTTTACCATATTCTACCATGAAGGAATACAAGACTCAATATGATGATGAGGGGCTAAAAAAGAGGCTAAGGTACGAGTCAATTTTGCTTTTAAAACTTATAATCTCCTTGTGAGCGTAAGAATAACAAGTGCAAATGTTGGAGCTACTTTAACAATAAAAAACAGCCATCGCTACTATTGAGATACTTTATTTAATTCATGCTACTATTGGGTTCCTCACTAGACCGTAAAATGGCAATTGAGTTTCTCATTGGACCTTAAAATGACAGTCGTTTCCTCATCATATTTTAAAACAGTATTGGATTCCTCCTCGGATCTTGAAATGGCATTGGCTTTCTCGATGGCCCTTAAAGTGGTATTGGGCTCCTCACTGAATCTTTAGGGAAAAATAGCGTTGGGCTCCTCGACAAATCTTAAAGCGGGATTGGGTTCTTCGTCGGGCCTTAAAATGACAATTGAGTTCCTCATCGAATCTTAAAATGGCAATTAGGTTCCTCTCCGGACCTTATAAAGATAATTGGGTTCCTCACCAAACCTTAAAATGGCAATATGGTTCCTTGTTGGACCTTAATATGACAATTAAGTTCTTCCATAGACCTTAAGATGACAATTGGGTTCCTCGGTTGACCTTAAAATAAGATTTATTGAGTTTCTCAACAAATAAGAGACGACTAAACAATTTATCATAAATATTGATGAATTATTTTGACAATCAAATTATATTCGTTGATTATATATATATATATATATACACACACACACTAGTAATTTAGTAATTATTGATTTTTTATATACTTTTTCTTATAAAATTTTATTTAAATAAGCTCAAATTTTATATTACAGACTTGATCAAATCTTTTCATATCCATAAAATCCTCCTAAAATATTTTTCAAAAGGTAAAAGAATATTATTATTCTTAAATGATTCCCTCTTAGCTTTTTTTTCATGTAAAATGTTTCTTGCCTAAATTAAGAGATATTATTTTTTTTTCCCTACCTTACTTCCTCCCAACATCTCTTTTCTTTATCTTACTTTTCCTTTGTTGCTCTTATGTTTTATTTTTATTTTTTTTTCCTTATTTTTCTTTCATCTATTTCTTATCAAACTCATTTTGCTGCTGCTGTTGTTGCTCTTTTTATTATTATTGTTGTTGTTCACCTTTTAATGTGGGAATTTATAACAGTTAGTATTTTCTTTATACTTATTAATTGAGTAGTTACTAATTTCATATATTATTTAATATTGAGCACAAATTTCAAATTTTAAATTAAATCCAAGTCTTTTAATGTTTAAATAAATTCTCCTCATTATTTTGTCTTTCATGTGAAAAATATCATTTTCTATCAAAAATCACTCAAAAGAACAAGATATTACTTTTTCTTTAATTTATTTATGTTATATTTATATATATATATATATAGTACTATATATTTATTCCCTCTCCAGTGTCTCGTTTCTCACTTTTTTTAATTCATTTTTCTTTCTTTTCAATCTTTTTTCTTTTATTCTCTCCTTCAAATTTCTTACTTTCTTTTCTTAATTACTTTCCCTATTACCTAAGTTAATTTTCAAATCATGACATGATCTCCCTCAAATCATCCGCAAGTCAAATTTTATCTCCCCTCAAATCATCCCAAAATCAAATTTTATTCTTTTCCTAATTCTTGTTATAAATTATTATTGTTAATTTTTTATCATTTTAATTCTTGAAATCTCTCACTATAAATATTGTGTTCTTTACGTCTCAAAGGAAACTCTTTTTTTCCCCTCAAACACAATTTATGCTCCTTATTCATTATTGGCATCTCTATTTTCACTCTTACATATGTATTAAAATTCCAAAACAGTCAGTCTTCTTCAATCCTTCTTTATGACAATTATGCTAAATTTTATGTGTCTTAACTTAATATAAAATGTATGTTGTCGCAAATTTTTGCACTTACTCATTATATATGTGTTTTTTATGATGGTTTGAACTAATATGAGTACTTATCTTTGAATTTAGAGTAAATACATAATTACTCCTGATCTTGTCCGAAATTTGTAAAAAAACACTTAAATTTTAACTTCGGCTTATTACCTCACGATTCTTCTTTATTTCATTGCAAAAACATCATTTTAACCCTTTGCGTGTATACATGCGCCACAAGCACGTGAAAGAGCTTGAATTTGACTTTTTTGACCAATTAAAAGCTGCCATGTATAAAATAATTTAATATATAATTTATATTCTTTTTTTAAAATAATAATATTTATTTATTTTTTAAAATTATCCCTACCCCCTCTCCGCCCCCAACCCACCCACTTTTTCTTCTTCAACTCAATTCACCATTAAAGCTTCCATTGAAGCTTTTTTTAAAAAAAAAAATCATTCATTAAAGCTCCATTTTATAACTAAATCACATCATTTAACTACCCACCATTTCTTCTTCAACACAATATCTTCTTCAACACCATTAAAGCTCTTCAACACAATGTCACCATTAAAGCTCCTCCATTGAAGTTTTTTTTTTAAAATCATATCATTAAAGGTCAATTTTTCAGTTAAATCATATCATTTAACTATCTTTATAACTCAATTCAATCATAAAACTTTCAATTCAATCATAAAATTACTTTTTGAATTGATTTGAAAAAAAAAATGGACGGGGAGAGAGAATAGTGACGGAGGGGGAGGGAGGTTGGGGTGTTGGACGGTGGGTGGTGGTGCTGAATGAGGGTGGGGAGTGGAGGAGAGCTGCTGGGGGTGTTGCTGGATTGGGTGGGGTGGGGGAAGAGAGAGTGGGGTGGGGTGGGGTGTTAAATTAAATAAAAAGTAAAATTTTATTAAAAAATAAAAAATATATAAATTAAACATATTTGACACGTGGCAGCACCTGATTGGCACGTGTATTTCACTCTCCTTGTTGTGACTGAGATTCAGCGAAAAATAGTGTATTTGCAACGGATTAAGTAAGAATCGTGGGGTAATGGATCGAATTCAAAGTTTAAGTATCTTTTTTAAAATCTCGACTAACATCAGAGGGATAATTATGTATTTACTCTTAAATTTACTATTAAACTGGCCTTGTTTTTTCATATGTCTAACGAAGTATAGTCTCAAAGCTTTTTATTTTGGGATAAAGAACCTCTTAGTTGTTGCTATGTTGACATGTATCTCATAATATTTTTTTTACCCTTGTCATTTATTTTCTCAATATCATATAAATATGAATAAATAGTGAAAAATTTCATTTTCTAGGCTTGCGAGGTGAATCTCTTGGATTGCATTTCTATTTATTTTTATGATTACAGGGGCTGCTCGGGGGGTTAGGAGGTTATGTGTTATATGTTTCTTTTTTATTTTTTTTGTTCCCAGTTTCTTACACTTTTTTTTTTCTTTTTTTGGGGGGTTGTTATTTATGTTTTTTATTCAAATTTTTTAAATAGAAATGCTATTCTTTAATGCCATTTTCATTTTTGCATCAAAATTATTATTCAATTCTTTTTCTACAACTTGAATTGGACAATGACTTTTAAAATTATTTATTATATAAATACTATCTCCTAACCTATTGTTAGTGAGAAAGTAGTGGGAAAGTAAAAAGAAATTACAAAGTCTAATTTCAAATCATTTAAACTAAGCCGACACATTCTCGGAGCATCATTTACCAATGTTTTCAAAAAAGGATTATGTGTACTGATAAGTAAATATGATTGTGCTCCTATTTTCCAAAAAACATATCTTTTACTTGTTTCAAAAAATATATTAATGTTTTAACTTAAGACCCTCCAATTAAAATTATTCCTAATTAAGAGGGAGGAACGCACTGAAAAAAATTGTGGTATCATCCCATAAAAGCAACAAATATATATATATATATATATATATATATATATATATATATATATATATTAAAAAGAGAGAGAAATCTCTTTTATGTATTTATAAATCTCAAAATTGTAGTACCCTGTATTTTCAGGCTAGTCTATGAACCGTCGTTCTTACGTGTATAAGCTATAATCCAAGTGACTCCCATGTGAATATACGTTCATGATCTTTATCCTAGTGTGTGAAGTGCTCTTGAGGTTAAAAATGTTCATAGGAATCACTTAGAGCCAAGTTGAGCTAATATCATTTGATTCGTCCAAAATTAGATATTCCATTCTACAAGGGTTTACTTTAAATGTGTATAAATTTTTATATACATAGAATTTTACTTATAAAGACCCACTAAATTGTAGATAATTGAATTATCTTTCCAACGATACCAATTTCGCCAAAATTCGATAACCGAGCAAAAAGTTATGGCATTTTTCGTATGAGGCAGTAAGCCAACGCGATCTCAACGCGTCACGTCGATTGCGCCCCGACATGAAAAACTGACGCGGATCCAAAGTTGTTTTCATGCTAATTCAGTTCCTAAAAGGTCTAGGGACACTATGATTCTTTTCCCTCAACCTCAAACGTCCAATGAACGATTTATAACACCCCAAAAGGCATTATTTGCCCACTTTTCATCATCAAAACTCACGTAAACCCTCCTCTTTTTCCTCCATGAAAAAAGTTCAAATTTATCTCAACAACACAAAGATTTAAGTTTTGAATTCAATATTTCTTCAAGAATCCAAGGGTTAAAGTTTCCTAGTTCAATAAACCTTTAAGAAAAAAGAAGAATGAAGTTTCCTTCACAAGTTTATCATTCAAGATTCCAAGATTCAAGCTTTTTTAACAATTCAAGAAAAATTGAGTTATGTGGAAGTTCATCCATGGGTCCTCTTTCACCCATGGAGCCCAAAACCCAAATTTTAATTTTAAAGTCACAATCTTTACATGTTCCCGTGAATTTTGTTTATAAGTTTTCATGAATCTCAAGCTTATATCATGTTTCCATGAAATTGTGGGTGATATTAAACCTCATATGTTTGAATGGAATTGTTTGCTAAATTTATACCCTAATTGGTGATTTTAGAGATGGAATTATGCTATTACTACTATTTTTAGCTACTCCCATGCTTAGCCTAAACCATGAATTACAAGTGTTTGATGAAATGCCTACAAGAATGATTTTGAACAAAGGCTTACATATCATGTCCTTAGAGTTTTAGTTTGATTCCATGGTGGATCCTATATTCAATATAATTAGAAATAATTCTTTATTTTAAGTTCATGTTTTCCACATGTTTGATCCTTACATGTTGTGATGAAATGCCCATGTCCTATTTCAAGTGAATTTCATGTAATTTCCCACATTCACGGTGTTGGTTATGAAACCATGCTATGCTCTCATGTTCTTAAGATATTCCCATGTCCAAGTATTAATCTCCATGTGCTTAATAGAAAGCCTATGTGAATTGAATAGGGTAATCATGACATGTTACCATGTGTTCTCATCCATGTACAAGTCCATAACCTCTAAGTGTTTGACAAAATGTCTAAATGAAAGCATTGTTGACAATTGACTATTGTTATGCTATTATGATCATGGTATGCTTTACTTTCATGATATTGAGTCCTGGGGGGTATTTAATACCCAAAAATTTAGATGCTTACCTAGAGTCAGTGTCATTTACAGAATAGTCTCAGTCATGTCATGATCAGTAGTATTCTCAGTCAGTTATAGAACTCAATAGAACTCAGCCAGTTACAGAACTCAGAAAAACTCAGTAAACTCAGTATCAGTCCAGTCCAGTTCAGTTCAAACCTCAGTAGTATTAAGTTCAGACCTCGGTAGCATTCAGTATTCAATTTAGACCTCAGTAGCATTTAGTATTCAGTTCAGACCTCTGTAGTATTCAGTCAGTTAATAGATCAATAATATTTCCATTAGTCAACGAAACTCAGCAAACTCAGTTCAGCTCAGTTAAACAGTACGATCATTGAGTCAAGCCTAGTGTGAACTAGGAAATCAGTTCAGTGTCTATTCAGTTGGGAGTAGGATTCAGCACCGAGTGAATCCAAGGATGTGGACTCACCTACCAGTAGAGGGTGTGATCCATAGAAGCAATCCTTGCATTCCAGAACTACATAGCTAGCGTAGGTTAAGACATCAAACCTGCCAAATGAGTTTTAATGAGGTATTTTAACCTGTCAGTTGGGGGTTCCACCGTTCTCATTAGAGTGACTGCCAGATGAGGGTATCTCTTCAGTTGTCTTTACTAGTGGCACAGTACTGACACTCTTCCAACTGGGTTACAGGTTAGACCTCAATCAGTTCAGAGAGGGGCATATCGATTAGATGATTACTTATCATAATTTCAGTTTCAAACTCAGTAAAAAAACTCAGTTCAGTTCTACAGATTTAGGACTGTCAGATATAGTCACTCAGCTCAGTACAAAACTCAGCATAGTTCCACAGAAATAGGACTATCAGATACAGTCTCCCATTTATCATTAATATAGTATCATTAAACTCAGATATTAGTTAATCAGTTATCAGAACTCAGTATACAGTCTCAGTTATAGTCTTACTTATAGTCTCAGTCCCAGTCCCAGTCCAGTAATCAAATCAGTAACTCAATTAAGTTTCAAGTTTTTTTGACCATCGCATACAGTTATCAGTTATTCAGTTATTAGTATTACAGTCCCTCATCTTACAGACTTCTTCAGAATCATGTTATGTGCTTGGTATTGTATTCTCAGATAATACAGTCTTCACGAATTCATGCTCAGTTACCTCATGTTACTCAGTCAGTTTCTTTCTCATATGCATAATACTCTATAATTTCAGTCCATTTATTCAGACTAAGTATAGTCCAGTTCCACATACCTAGTATTCAGCTTCAGTTATACTTATATCATTAAAGTAACTATTATAGAAACTAAGTGTAGAGATTTACCAGCTTATCAGATCATGTTTATTTCTCATATTTTAAGATGCTTTCAAATTTCAGTTTATTCCAGCTTATTGGTGAGTCTACTTACACTTAGCATGCATGTTTTACGATTATGTATGAAATCAGTTTTACTTATTGCATTCATCCCTGCATACTCAGTACATTTCAGAAGTACTGATCCACATATATGTCTCGTTTCTGGCCCTCAAGTGACGGACGACTTGGTGGTCTATCAGTTTCTTGACGGACCGTCACTTCAACCGTTACGTCGAAGCAGAACATTGTAGTTTTGGAACTCGAGTGATGGACGATCTAGTGGACCATCAGGAGACTTGACGAACTATCAGATTGACCGTCACAGGCCCCGATCAACGAATTTTAGCTTTTTCAAAAGGGCATTTTGATTATTTTCACCCCATATGGTCTTATATATATATCCTAGTAGAGAATAGCCATTCATTTTCCTCCTTTTCTCTTCCAAGAAATATCTAAAAATCAGGGTTTCTTCCAAAATCCAAAAATTCAATCTTCTTCCAAGAAATTCAAGGATCTTCCATAGATTTCTCCAAGTTATTTGAAAATTAAGTTTCCCAAGTCAACGGCATCAAGAATCTTGGTCTAAAAGTGTGAGAAAAAAGTTCCAAACAAGTTTCTACATCGCCAAAATTATAATCCAAGGTATGTGGGGCTTGAACAAGAACACTTCTTTCGTTCTTGTGCCTAAAGATTTACTTTCTATTATTGATTTACATGATTTTGCAAGTGGGTTTACATCCAAATTTCTTTATTTATGATTTATGAGATTTGAGTTGAATAAGTTTGATATTTATGATTATTTTACCATCATGTTTCTTAAATTGAGAATTTATTCCATGAGTTGTATATTGTCATTACGTACTGATAATTTCTAAGCGATTTAAGACAAGTTTCATGAGTTATGCCTTTCCATGAGAAATTTGACTATTTAATATACATCGATATTTAAGATTGAAAGTCAAGAATGAGTCCTATGATGTTTCCTTGAATCTTTTGATATTTGAAAATAATTCAAAAAATAAATGTACTTCATGTTGAGAAAGATTGTGTTGAGTTGAGTCGGGTTTAGATGATTTTTCAGGAGTTGAAGACTCGACTCACTTCAGCCCCTGTAATGACCCTGCCTAATGGTATAGATGATTTTGTGGTATATTGTGATGCTTCCAGAATTAGTTTGGGTTGCGTGTTGATGTAGAAGGGTAAGGTTATAGCCTATGCCTCCAGGCAGTTGAAACCTCATAAAAAGAATTATCCGACCCATGACCTCCAGTTAGCTGCAGTGGTTTTTGCTTTGAAAATCTGGAGACACTATTGTACGGTGTTCATGTTGATGTCTTTACGGATCACAAGAGTTTAAAGTATGTATTCACTCTCAGAGAGTTGAATCTTTCGCAGAGGCGATGGTTAGAATTACTGAAGAACTATGATATGAGTGTGTTGTATCACCCAGGCAAGGCCACTGTAGTCGCAGATGCCCTTAACAGATCGTCCATAGGTAGTGTAGCACATGTTAAGGAAGATAACAGGGACTTAGACCATGAAGTGCATCGTTTGGCTAGATTAGGTGTTAGATTGCTTGACTCAGCTGAGGGTAATATTTGGGTCCAAAATAGTTCCGAATCTTCCCTAGTTTCAGAAGTGAAGGAGAATCTGGATACGGATTCTCGTTTGATCGAACTGAAAGAATCAGTTAAAGACCAAAATGTGGAGGTTTTCTCCCAAGGGTGAGATGGTGTATTGAGATTTTAGAATAGATTATGTGTGCCTAATGTTGATGATCTGAGGTAGAGAATTATGGCTGAGGCGCATGACGCATGGTATTCTATTTATCCCGGTGCTACCAAGATGTACCGTGATTTACGAGAAATTTATTGGTGGAATGGTATGAAAAAGGATATAGTGAAGTTCGTAGAAAAGTGTGCAACTTACTAGCAGGTAAAGATAGAGCACCAGAGACCCGGTGGTGTGATGCAAGAATTTAACATTCCTACTTGGAAGTGGGAAGTGGTGAACATGGATTTTGTGACCGGTTTATCTCTCTCTCGTCGTTATCATAATTCTATTTGGGTCGTTGTAGACAGGTTGACTAAGTCAGCACATTTTCTGCCAGTACATACATCTTTCACCGCGAAGGACTATGCTAAGCTGTATATTCGAGAGTTAGTCAGGTTGCATGGATTTTCGTTGTCTATCATCTCTGATAGAGGTACTCAATTTTGAAGAGCCTTTCAGAAGGGTCTTGGCACCCAAGTTTATCTTAGTTCTATTTTACATCCGCAGACAGATGGTCAGGCTGAGAGGACTATCCAGACTTTGGAGGATATGTTGAGGGATTGTGTTCTTGATTTCAAAGAAAGTTGGGATGAACAATTGTTGTTGATTGAATTTGTTTACAACAATAGTTTTCATGCTAGCATTGGAATGGCTCCATTTGAAGCTTTGTATGGGAGAAGATGTAGATCGCCCATAGGCTGGTTCAAAGTAGGTGAAGCTGCTGTGATTGGACCTGATGTTGTATTTGAGGGTTTGGAGAAAGTTAAGTTAATTTGGGAGAGGTTGAAGACCACCCAGAGTCGTCAGAAGTCGTATGCAGATGTGAGAAGAAGAGCTCTTGAGTTTGAAGTCGATGATTTGGATTATTTGAAAATTACACCTATGAAAGGGGTAAAAATATTTGGAAAGAAAGGAAAGCTGAGTCCCAGATATGTTGGCCCTTATAGAGTTTTAAATTGTGTTGGGAAAGTAGCTTATGAGATTAAGTTGTCTGCAGACTTGTCAAATGTCCATCCTGTGTTTCATGTTTCTATGCTCAAGATGCACATTGGAGACTCTGTTGTTATTGATCCATCGAAAGGTTGTGATGTTCAGGATAGCCTTTCGTATGATGAAATCCCGGTTGAAATCCTAGATTATCAAGTCCGTAGACTGAGGAACAAGGAAGTTCCCTTGGTTAAATTTCTATGGTAAAATCAATTAGTCGAGGGTGCCACTTGGGAAGAAGAAGCGGATATGCGAGCCAGTTACCCTTATTTTTTCTCCGCGAGTCCAAATCAAGCTAAAGGTACTATTCCCCTAATTTAGTTTCCTCCTAATCTAATATATTCAGCTATATGGTTATTCCGTCTATGATTCATGCATTTGGTGAAGTACTCAAAAGTTGAGAGTATAGTGAGCCCTTTAATGAGAGTCGTTCCAGCTGTGCGTCCTCATTTTCTCTTGTTCTTGGCCTATTTGGCAACATTCGAGGACGAATATGTCCAAGGGGGAGATATTGTAATACCCCGATCATTTCTTAAGCCTAAATCCACCTTTTGAGTGGATATGTATGACCACCAAAGTGATTGAATAAGCTTTCTATCGATACCAATTTCATTAAAATCCGACATTGAACGAGGAAATTATGGTTCTTTTACTAAACGGTATCGGATCGCCCAGGTTTGACGGTCGACCTGGTGGACCGTCAGGTCCCCGGTGGACCGTCAAGTGCCCCGGCAAGCCAAGGCAATTACTCTTTTTTCAGGCTATCGTGCGATAGCCAAGTTGGTGGACCGTTAAAAAATTAATAGACCATCAAGGGGTTCGTCAGGTCGAGACAGAATGTCTCGTTTCTGGCCCTCGAGTGACGAACAACTTGGTGGTCCGTCAGTTTCCTGACGGACCATCACTTCGACCGTCACATCGAGGTAGAACATTCCAGTTTTGGCACTCGAGTGACGGACGATCTGGTGAACCATCAGGAGACTTGACGAACCGTCAGATCGACTATCACAGGCCCCGATCAACGAATTTTAGCTTTTTCAAAAGGGCATTTTGGTCATTTCCACCCCATATAGTCTTATATATATATCCTAGTAGAGAATAGTCATTCATTTTCCTCCTTTTCTCTTCCAAGAAATATATAAAAATTAGGGTTTCTTCCAAAACTCAAAAATTCAATCTTCTACTAAGAAATTCAAGCATCTTCCATAGATTTCTCCAAGTTATTCGAGAATTAAGTTTCCCAAGTCAACGGCATCGAGAATCTTGGTCTAAAAGTGTGAGAAAAAAGTTCCAAACAAGTTTCTACATCTCCAAAATTATAATCCAAGGTATGTGGGGCTTGAACAAGAACACTCCTTTTGTTCTTGTGCCTAAAGATTTACTCTATTATTGATTTACATGATTTAGCAAGTGGGTTTACACCCAAATTTATTTATTTATGATTTATGAGATTTGAGTTGAATAAGTTTGATATTTATGATTATTTCACCATCATGTTTCTTAAATTGAGAATTTATTAAATGAGTTGTATATAGTCATTACGTATTGATGATTTCTAACCGATTTAAGACAAGTGTCATGAGTTATGCCTTTCCATGTGAAATTTAACTATTTAATATATATCGATATTTGAGATTGGAAGCCAAGAATGAGTCCTATGATGTTTCCTTAAAGCTTTTAATATTTGAAAATGGTACAAATGTACTTGATGTTGAGAAAGATTGTGTTGAGTTGAGTCGAGTTAGGAATCCACAAGATGTTTATGATTTACAGATGAGATATATATATTTATGTTTTGGTCTTTAAAATAGACCCATGAGTTGATATTGATTAAGGTGGATTTCTTAACGCGTTCTGAGCTGAGTCTGGGAGAAGTATTTAGCACCGAGCAGAAAATGTGGTATTTTCCCGATACTACGTACCACCGTAGAATTGATGTTGATAATTGTGGGCCAGAGGCCGAGTATTGGATTGTGATAATGAGATTGAGGTCGTACTCCCTGGAAAGAGTACGACACCCCTGCCAATGTGGGGTTCTCTTCTTAGGGGGGAAAACGTTGGATTCCTTGCGGCTCACATAGTGTAGTTATGTCGGTTATAAAAAACTCCCACATCTATAATGATCTAAGTACCACGAGTTACCGAGTCACTCTAAGTCATGAGTCAAAGAGTTTGAGTTGAGTTAAATGATTTATGCAATTTATGAAGCATATGTTATTACTGATGACTTACGGAAATGATGTTTTAGATAATTCAAACGAAGAGAGTTATTATTGTCTGTATGCATGATTTTCTTATACATTTATGATATTATTTAAAATGTTGCATCCACCCCCACATACTCAGTACATTCCCAAGTACTGACTCCCATACTCTTTCGTATTCTATATTTTCCTCATGATATAGGTTCAGGTGCTCAGTCTCAGCAGCGACAGTGATCTTTGAGTACCTTCATCTATATTTCTGCGGTTGGTGAGTCCTCATGGTTCGAGGACCTGTGTCTCTGATTTTGTCTTATTAATAGATGGTTGTTTACTTTAGGTTCAGTACGAGTCATTTGGGGATCTGTCCTAATTGCTCCTCAGTCCTATGTAGTAGAGGCTTTGTCAGACTAGTGTGCCAGCATGTACAGAGATTTCAGTATTTTGTTTGTACAGAACGGTATTACTTCGTATCTCAGTATGTTCATTTCATGATTATTCTTCCCTACTTTATGATGATTCGTGTTGTAGAGTGTTCTAAAAGTGATGACAGGCTTAGAGGGTTAGCTTGAGGCCACGTGTGGCCTTAAACACCATGTGATGTCTCAGGATAGGTTCTCGGGGCATTACAATATATGTCTGTGTGGCTACATTTCCTCATAATGTAGGAACCATTTATAGCCTACATATCCCGATCAGACAGTTGCAGATTCCAGGCAGCAGGTGATGAGTTCTCCTATTTCGGGAACTCTAGACAATTTTAGTTCGTGTACAGTTCATTTACTTTCATGTGTATTGATTAGTGGTAGTTGGAGGCATGTCCCAACTATCTATAATTAATATAGTAGAGACTTCATAGATTTCAGTGAGAGTCAGTTATGTAAATTTCAGTTTCATCCTTCAGATTTATCAAATTGTAAAGCTTCATCAGTATTGTATCAATTTTAGATCTTTAGTATGACTATGTTTCCGCACAGCAGAACAGTTATTTATTATGTGATAATTTAGTTGCTTAACAGTATGCCAATTCATGGGTTAGCTTGGGATCAGTTGTGGTTCCAAGCGTCGTATGGCATCTCGAAACAAATTTTTGGGGCGTTACGAAAATATTCTTTCTTAAAAATATAAATTTTGGGCGTTACAAAAATATTCTTTCTTTAAAAATATAAATTTTATTATTGGGTTATTAAATTTCTTTATTTGTTTGGGCATATTAAATTATAATTAACCCATTTCATTCACATATTTATTTCAAATTCTATCTTCTCGCTTATCTGAAATTTTAAGATTTTTCTATTTGTGTTTTTGATAATCAAGTTGGCATATTTGAATCATCTATCACCTAATTTTGTATTAATTAGGTAAAATTGATTTTTCTCCTAATATTTTTATTTATTTATAGAACAAATGATTTTGTTACCCCGTTATTTAGTATGGTTTAGTTTAAATAATAATACCAATCAAGTTTACATGTTTTAATCTTTTATCACCTAGATTAGTATTAATTATGTCACAATTGATGTTTGCTTGATTTATTTATTTATTTTAAATAAAGATTTTTAATGACTCATTACATAGTTGTTTAGACCTATGTTGATTAGATTGCATGTCCTTTTGTCAAATTATCATAATTATTGACTTTGCATGTTCAATTGTGCATCACACAAATTATTAGTTTCCTAACTAATATATCTAGTTGTGTTTACTTAATATAAAGGTTTTAAAATGAGCACGTATATGTTTTAGATTTTAAATCTATTGACCTTTAATTAACACATAATTTCCCCATAATATATGAATTCGTTCAGGACCCACATATGTGTACCTCGAGAGGTGCTTAACACCTTCCTTTCTAGGTAATCTAAACCCTCACCCGATTTCTGGCAACATAGGCTAATCAATTATATACTTCGAAATTAATTTAGAATGGTACACATAATTTTCAACTTCAGTTTTGTATTGCCTAAACACATCTATTGTTTCATCCTTACTATTTAGCAAGTAGACTTAAAATTATCTAGTGCAATCGTCAATAAAGGTTACAAAATACTTTTTCCCACTACGTGATGGTATTGACTTCATATCACAACTGTCAGTGTGTATTAAGTCTAAGGGATTGGAATTCCTTTCAACGAACTTATACGGATGCTTAGCATACTTTGATTCCACACACATTTGGCACTTTGACTTATTGCACTCAAAGTTTGGCAAAACTTCTAAGTTAATCAGTTTTCGCAAAGTTTTATAATTGACATGTCTTAAATGTTCATGCCACAATTCATTAGACTCAAATAAGTAAGAAGAAGTAAAACTTTTATTGACTTTAATAGTCATTACATTCATCTTATATAGGTCCTCAGTGAGATAGCTTTTCGTACATACACTTCTCCTTTGCTAATTACAACTTTTCCAAAAACAATTCCACATTTAAATCCATTTTTGTCTAGAAGTAATATAGAAATCAAGTTCTTTCTTAACTCCAGTACATACAAGACATTGTTGAGTGTCAACACTTTGCCTGAAGTCATTTTTAAGCATACTTTTCCTGTTCCTTCTACTTTTGCAGTAGCAGAGTTAGCCATGAAGATCTTTTCTTCTTCTTGAGCCAAAGCCAAGGTTGCAAACAATACTTTATTGGCACAAACATGGCAGGTGGCACCAAAATCCATCCACTATTCGCAAGAATTTCTTACCAAGTTGCATTCGGAAAGCATGGCATACAGATCATCCGTTTCTTTCTTGGACTCAGCCACATTTGCTTGGTCCTTTTTCTTGCCTTTCTTAGGTCCCAACAATCTGTTGATTTGTGGACAATCTTGCCACAGTTGAAGCAACCCTTAAATTTCTTCTTGGATTGATTGCTCGCTTTTTAGAATTGTGGTCATCTTCTATAATGTTTGTTCCATTCATTGCAGAATTTCCTCTTGACCTTCTTTCCGTAGCCTTATTGTCTTCTTCAATGCGCAATCTAAATATTAGATCTTCGACAGACATCTCCTTATATTTGTGTTTCAAATAGTTCTTAAAGTCCTTCCACATAGGTGGTAGCTTCTCTATTATTATTGTTACTTGAAACGCTTCATTTACGATCAAACCTACAATGCAATTTATGTGAATACTAAGAACAATTTTAAACTATTCAACAAAGGTATTTGTCAAAATTATACCTTCCATAAGGAGATCATAGATGATCACTTGTAGTTCCTGCACTTGAAAAACAACAGACTTGTCGTCTATCATTTTATATTCCAGGAATCTTACAACGAAGAACTTTTTAGTTCTGGTATCCTCTGTCATGTACTTCTATTCTAGCACTCCCCAGAACTCTTTTGTTGTCTTTGTTCCACTATACATATTGTAGAGATCATCTTGTATACCACTCAAGATGTAGTTCCTGCAAAGAAAATCAAAGTGTTTCCAAGCCTCCACAATCACAAATTGCTCGTGTTCAGAGGTTCCCTCGAGCACCTCCAGAGCTTCCTCAAATGTGAACCTTTGAATACAAAGAGTTGTAAGGTAGAAAAACATTTTCTACTACCACCTTTTGAAGTCAATACCTGCGAGCATTCCGAGTTTCTCCACTGGTGCCATTGTCGGAGGAACATTCATACGATTTGTTGTGGCAATACTAGTTGCCGCCACAGCCGCTTCAGTACCATACATTTGACTATCGTTAGTAATTTTTCTGTCACAACAATACAGTAAATTTAGTATATCAAAATACTCTTAATAAAGTTGCAGCAACCTTAAACACCTCTTGTTTCTAGTTTAACGATGAAGTTTTTATGACTTTCAATCGTCAATCGAGTGATCTTTAACTTGTGATTAAGATTTTTATTTCATCAAACCACTAGTTAAGTTCAAACGGAGTAGATTTAATCTCTAGAAATCAAGCAATACAGATTCCGAAAGACTATTTCTTAAGATTGCTATTTTCAATACTTTCGGGTACAAGAATCTGTATTTAGGAACAACAACTTCAACACAAGTTTACGTCTAAAACTAAGAACACCTATGAAGTTACTTAACAACTTCAACACAAGATTATGAATAATCTATCCAAGAAGTGTGTTATATTTCAGAAATAAGTTGAAACAAAAATTAAAGCCAAGTCCCTCGACTTCACAGAGTGTCCTTAAGGAATAATTTCCCTCACTGTACCCGAGGTTATGAAATTTTCCTCCCAGGATAAAATGTCTTTCAATCCAACAATAGCGGAACCTCAAATTATTGAATTCGTTGAACTAACTCAACAGCTAATGATCACAACGAGTTTTTAAAGATATGAAGAGTGTTTTTGCTGTCAAAACTTACGTCAATACCTGAGGAATATATTAGGTATTTATAATCTTAATGTGTCCGCAAGCATTCCGAGCTTCTCCACTGGTGCCATTGTCGGCGGAACATTCATACGATTTGTTGTGGCAATACTAGTTGCCGCCACAGCCGCTTCAGTACCATACATTTGACTATCGTTAGTCATTTTTCTGTCACAACAATACAGTAAATTTAGTATATCAAAATACTCTTAATAAAGTTGCAGCAATCTTAAACACCTCTTGTTTCAAGTTTAACGATGAAGTTTTTATGATTTTCAATCATCAATCGAGTGATCTTTAACTTGTGATTATGATTTTTATTTCATCAAACCACTAGTTAAGTTCAAACGAAGTAGATTTAATCTCCAGAAATCAAGCAATACAGATTCCAAAAGACTATTCCTTAAGATTGTTATTTTCAATATTTTCGGGTACAAGAATCTGTATTTAGGAACAACAACTTCAACACAAGTTTAAGTCTAAAACTAAGAACACCTATGAAGTTACTTAACACTTTCAACACAAGATTATGAATAATCTATCCAAGAAGTGTGTTATATTTCAGAAATGAGATGAAATAGAAATTAAACCCAAGTCCCCCGACTTCACGGAGTATCCTTAAGGAATAATTCCCCTCACTGTACCCGAGGTTATGAAATTTTCCTCCCAGGATAAAATGGCTTTCAATCCAACAATAGCGGTACCTCAAATTATTGAATTTGTTGAACTCACTCAATAGCTAATGATCACAACGAGTTTTTAAAGATATGAAGAGTGTTTTTGCTGTCAAAAATCACGTCAACACCTGAGGAATATATCAGGTATTTATAATCTTAATGTGTCTTTTTGGAAAGGATGCACTGGTTCAACAGAAAGGCACCTATTCAGTACAGTTGTGTCACTGCGCCCAGTCTGTGCTGGATCTGTGCCTAATCTGCAGTCGCAGATGACACTGTCCAAATTCCAGTAAACACTTGCGCCCATAGGTTATCAAAGTGCGCGCATAGATCGCCGAATAGCGCGAAACAGTGTGCCTTTTACCTTGAAGGGTCTTATCCCTTTGAGATGCATTGCGTATGCATTTTACAAGTGAGGCAAGAATACCACCTTATTCTTGTCTCATTATCCAAGTGGAGTAAGTATTTCTTATTATAAATACTTAAAAGTTCCCTTCTTCCACCAAAGGGATGTGACCCTAATGTAGGAGAATTAGTGAACTTTCCATTAAAAGAGTACACTTTCCATTTTAGTGACTCTATTTCCCTCCACTATTTTTCCCTCCATTTTCCATTCATACATACACCTTTAACCCAACTTATTCTTGAAAGGACAAAACATATCAACACTAATTGTCGCTTTGTTGGGAGAAGAATTTGTCAATGTATATCAAAAGCTAAATATATATTCAAACCACTAATCAGTTGTCTGGTTTGCTTACCACGAGTTAGGAAAATATCAGCATCAACATCCATTGAGCATACTTGATTTAAAAAATCTATTTTCACCATGAGATTGAGAGGGGATGTTAATTAGTAAGTGTAGTTGACAAGCTACTAAGATTGAGTAACATTAACTGCTTGTATAGTTAGTTTGTTAGAAGTAGTTAAAGTGTTGTTAAGCTGGCTAATGTGCTATATACGCTACTTTGATGTAATTTCATTACTTGCATCCTTTCAATGAAATTTTAGTTTACATGAACTTTTTCTCTAGAATCTCTCCTCTCATCTTCTCTCTTCCTCTGTTTTTCTTTTCTCTGTGTAGACCTAAATATTTTATTCATGGAGTTGTAAGTAGGCCTATTTTACGGCTAAGTATAATCTTGAGTATCTTTAGTCATTAAATTTTGTTAAAGTGGATCACCTTTGATCCCACTGAAAGAATGAATTTAAAATCTCGCAGTGACTACAAAGCGACTCAAGCATATTCGTGGCCTAAGACGAAAATTAAATAGAGACCTTAAATTTTTTTAAAAAAATAACCTTTTTTAATGAATTCTATTTTCAAAATTATATAATCAATTTTTTTAATTATATTTTTTAAATAATATCATCAATGTATTTAATCATTCTTTAGACATAGTACTCTAGATATATTAACTTATTCTAATAATTCTTTTCTTTTACATAAAAATATTTATATTTTCTATAAATAATATTTATTTTTTTAAAAAAATCTATAATATATTATCGTAAAAAGCCCCTCAAATTTAGGGGTCTAAAGCGGCCGCCTATTTTCTTATGAGGTAGAGCCGCCCTGGGTGACTATTTAAAAAAGTAAAAATCCAGCAGTAAAGTTAAACATATTCCTGTTTTTCCTGTAAAAATAGGATTCATAATGGTTATGTATGCTTAATTGGACGTGATCTCGAATTGATTAAAAATCATGTCTACAACCTTACACCTTGTTCGTCGATGGCTAACAGCATCAACAATGTTGTTTGTCGATTATGGAGATTTGATTGGTGAGCGAGTTACATGAAAACTCTTTGACTCAAGGGATGGTGAGGTGGTGGTTGGGAGTGGTAAACAAAGGATTAACATGATGATTAATGGATGAGAAAGGGTGTTTCTACTGGTTGGGTGCCATGGTGGAACAGAGATGAAGGTCCTCAATTTTTATCGAGATTCTCTCCCTTAAGCCTTTTAGCCATTTGTTTTGAAGTTCATTGTTAATTGGATCAAATATAACAGAGAAAATGGTCTATAACTGCTCCAAACTTTATCTGAAATCTCAACTATACACTCGAACTTTATAACAGTCCTATTACCCCTTTGAACCTTTTATAAAAGTCCTCTTACCCCCTGAACCTTTTATTTTTGATATTTTGTGATCCTAGAATGCTAACCTATCCAAGAAGGTGTATATACTTTCCTTAGACGCGTGGGACTTGCCTAAAGTACACAAATCTACCTATTTTAAGTCACGTGTAAATCAAATTTTTTTTTAATTTTCTTTTTAAAAAATCCTCATTTGTTAGCCATTAAATCTTCCATCTTCTTCTTTTTTTTTTTTTTGCCATTTTCAAAGCTTGAAGTTTGAATTTTATTGTCTACCATTTCAAAACTTTCAATCGTAACCTCCATTCTAAAAGTGAAGCTTTAGGGGTCATAATTTTCTTCAAAAAGTTTTTTTTGTCTTATATGTTTTGTTTCTTCTTCTTCTCTTTCTCAAAACAAAAAGGTTCAAGAACTCATCAATGGTGTCCAAGATTAATTTCTCATCTTCCTCATCTCCAATTCATTTTCTTCTTCATCTTTCACTATTTCAATTCATGGATGTGTCCAAATATAAAACCCACAAAAATTCATTTATTTCACTTTAAACAGAAAATTCAAAATTCCATAAGAAATGCTACAAAGTTACATAAAAGGGATAAAAATAGAGTTGATGAGGTTCGTTCTTTCTTCTCAGAAAAAAAACCCACACCAATAAGCCTAAAGCACTAAATTTTCTTGAAGCAAAAAAACAAAAGAAATAATGAGAGAGAAAGAAAGAGCTTCCTTTGCAAAATCAACAATAATTTATTCGATCTCTGATGCTTCTTCCAACTTTTCAACTTCTTGATTCAACTCTAAAACTAAGCAAATCTAAAATAAAATTAACAAGATATACTTTTTCATTTTCAAATTCAAATTAAGAAGAAAGATTATTGTAGATTCTTCTTTGATCAGTTTAAATCTGATTCAGATCCTATAGCTTGAAATTTACGTAATATTTGTTTGCGACCATCTTCTTCACTATCTTGTTGCCTCTCCGGTCTTCAGAAAAATGAAAGGTGAAGAATTTACAAATAAGGAAAAGAGAAAAGAGAAAGGAGAATGAAAAAGGAAAGAGAAAAGGAAAATATTAAAGGAAAAAGAAAAATAATTAATTTTTTATAATAAAAATAGAATATTAGGTGGTAATATTACGTGGCATTACGTGGACACGCGTGATAATCACTTCCCAATGCATATGTGGTTGTGAGTTTTAAAGGGATAATAATTTTAATTTTAAATAGATCAGGGGGTCATAGGACACTCCTAAAGATGAAGTGTGTAGTTGAAATTTTGAACATAGGTTGAAGAGGTTTTAGATCATTTTCTCTTTTAAAAATTAAGAAACTAATGATGATCGAGGTTATATTTTGAAGGACAAAAATAGATCAACTCAAACCAAAATGAATACTTTTAGCTAAAATCTCTTAATTGTAAAAAAGATATTTTATAGGAGCATTTCTTTATATTTCAACCTATAAATATTTTGAACTATATTTTTAAGTTATGTAGATCCAAAACACAGTGTCTATTAACATAATCGAATTAGTTACTCCAAAAGAAAAAAAAACGTGAGTTTGAAAACTTTTTGAATATGTAATTGAGAAACAATCATTATTTTGTAACATATTTGAGTTACGATCCAAAATAGGGATGTAATGACACTTGTCAAATCCTCTTAAAATAAGCTGAATTCAATTTAAAGGAACAGGAATAGATAAAAAATAGAAACAGAAGCAAAAACTAAAATAATCACAAATATATAATCTAAAATTTATATATATATACACGGTAACTTTACCTTATTACATAATATTTCATATTGAAAAAGTAATTACATAAATCTTAAAGTAATTACTGAAATCTCCTCTTTTTTTAACTTTTTCTCTCTTATCCCTTATACATCCAAAATAAGTCGCCTTTTGCTCCCTTCTTTTACTCCCATTACACATTCGATTTTTGCTCCATTATTGAAATTCATTTTTCACGTCCAAATTCAAGCAATGTGTACTTAGATGTTACGAATTCGTAAGTTTTCAAGCATTAATTGAACTTACTGATTTTCTTCATTAATTTTTGAATTCTTTTTCAACTTTACCAAATCAGAATATTTTTTAATTATTTTTTGGTTGCATATTTGTTTTTATGAAATTACTTTCTTTTGCAATACCATCCCAGTGAGATAGTTTAATTTTTCGTCTTTTTATATATTACAAGTCAAATCTTTGTATTTTTTGTTTTACAATCCGCTAGTGCTTAATCAAGATAGAATAACTCTGGTAATGGATTCTCATCCTATCTTTAGTTTAGGATTTAATTAATTAGATGTTCAAGAATAAAATATTTTCATTGTTGGTTTTGTTCCTTTGATTATGAAGAACCCAATTTCGCAGATAATCGTTCCAAGCACCGAAATGACCCGGTAACCATGAAGAAATTGAAGGAAGTGGCCAGTTCTAGTTCGAAGAAGTCATCTTCAAAATCGACAAGTACAAATAAGATTGATGATTCCGGACGATGACATCTTGCAAAGATATAGATTTTATATTATTTGATTTAATACAATAAATGATTAATTATACATTGATAATCATATTGTAAGATTATATAGTGTGCATACCTTACATAGGTTGTAAGAATAATGTGTTCAGTCAATTCAGTTGTGCATACTTTATACATTACTGTATTTTATCAAACTAATGTATAATATAAGTCTTCTGCTTTTTATTTCATTATATTATACAATAAGAAATTTTATTACATAGAAGAGGTTATTTTTGTATTAAGTGGAATTATACATTTCGAATGCCTGAATATTGTGTAAGGTTTGAATTATACATTCTGATAAGTTTGTAGATAATTCACGTATAAGGTCAATATTTTTTATGTATAGTGTGACATCACACATTTTGGAAGAATATTTTAATGTATAAGCTATAATATATCAGGTATTATACATTATTTGTTTTGAAAGTCTAATGTATAATATAATTCTTCTACTATATATTTCATTATGCTATACATTAAGAAGTTCTTATTATGTATAAGAGGCATTTTATGTATTCTGTGGTATACTACAGTTAGAAAGCCTGAATATTGTATAAGGTTACATTATACATTTTTATAAGTTTATAAGTCATACATACTTAAGGTGAATATTTTATATGTATAGTATGACATTTACATTACTGCAGATTATTTTTTAAATGTATAAGGTGCCCACATGCATTTGCAACTGTTGTATAATGTTATCTGTAATATTCTATCAGTTTGTTGCTATCTATTCTCTTTTAATTAGAGGCTGCTTTTATTTTTTCAGGAAATGAAATACTGTATTGACAAAGTCCCGACTCACTCATTGCATATGGGTAGCTTATGTAATCGTGTTTTTGGTGAAGACATAAAGACGTATTTTGAAGAAGATGTTTTTGAGGCATTTAGAAATATAATTTTTGGGATATTTCTCGACATGTCTCAATGCAACTGGATAGGGCGGATATCAAAATATCTCCTGATGCTAGAAATCCTGCAGGATAATAAGGATGAGATTCATGTGTAGGTACAGGAGAATATCCAGAAATTTATGATACTTGAGTTTGCCATTATTACCAGTCTTAAATGTATCGGTAATATTGATGAGTATATGTATACTTCATCGTCAAAATCAATTTTGATGTCGAAGTATTTTTCCAATGCTATAGCTGGAATACCTAGGTCAAAACTGATACGTGTGAAGATGTGAAACTTTGATAACTCTAAAGATGCGCTAAACCTTGCGATATTAGACTTTGTTCATACATTCCTATTTTCTCAGCATCTTGAATCACCCATCAATTTATCCCACTTCTAGATGGTTTAGGATGATCAGTACATACACTTTCTATGGGAAAAGATTACATTTAACAAGTTAATGAACTCTTGAAGGTATAATTTCTTCATTGCAAAGCAGTTATATTCTTTGGGTGGAATATCACACATACTCAATGTTTGGATGTTTGAGTGCTGCTCTGAGGTTGATAAAAAAATTAAATATCATCCCAAAAATATTCAACTGATCTGTGGAGTGTACTAGGCCTAAGTATGAGTATTTTATGGTTGGCATGTTCAGTAAGGTAACTGTATAATCTTTTAATTATTTTCTTTTTCAATTCAATTTCTTGAATTTCTAATATTTCGTTTTGAAATTTGCTTTTTCAGTTTTCGTACAAGAATTTACAACATATAAGTGAAGAAGTTCAGAGGTTGGATTTGTCTTTTACTAAAGATTTTGAGATATGTCATCGACTTTCAATATCTACTGCTTCCACTTCTGATGATCAAAAGTTGAAAAGGTCAGTTGATGAAGATCAACTGCGTGTTGTTACTGCAGCTGAAGACTTTGATGATTTCAGTACTATACCACCGCAAAAAATTCTGATTAAGGCCGGTTTATCTTAACCTTTATCAATTGAACAAGCATCAAAGAGAAGAAAGACAGTTATGTTTCAAGAAGAAAGTTCAGGGGTGAAGGATGACGAGAATTCTACACATGCTCGTTCAGTACATCATGTGTCGAATTCTTTTTCTAAAAACCAAGAGGATTCAACAGATAAGGCATCAACTCAATTTAAACATGGTTAGCAAGGACAATTTGGTGTGTCTCCTGAGCGTGACCAAGTCAAGTCTCTTCCTTCATCTACCACGATGCCTGAAGGGACTTCTCTAAGTTGACTTTAGACATCGAGGAGATAAACACTTACATCAACTACTATATAAGTTAACTTTCTTGTTGAGATTTTTAAAAAAAAATTGAGTGGTAATATTTAATACACTTGTTGAGGTCGTTAAAGCTTTGAAGAAAGAAGAAAATAAAAAATCACCGGTATACAATTTTTTACATTCTATTTTATGTTACTTTGATGAAATGTTAATACATGTGTATTGTTATTTTATATAGGATGATAAAATGGTTTATAAGGAACAAGGTCACAAAGAAGAATCAAAAAAACCAGACAGTCCATCTATGGAGGATTTGTCGATATTTTTTTGTCAATCATATTGATTTGTTACTATAAATTTGTCTATCTACCATATGTAAACCTGATTTTTTTTTGGTTATTAAACAGCATAAAGATCAGGCCAAGGGTACACTGATAGAAATCACAAATGATGATTCAGTTACAATTCAATCAGTGGACACGAATATCCAAGCATGTGTCAACACAAATACTAAATGCACAACGATAACTGACGTTCAAAGCAATTAGAAGGTATTTTGAATAAATATTACATATATAAATATTAAGTATTACTAATTGTGAAAAGATATGGATGAATAACCTTATACGTTCATAGGTTATGTATAATTAATTATGTAATACTGTTATGTTTTACCACTTGTGTTTTGCTATGTATGATTCACCTTATACATATATAGGTTATGTATAATTAGATTTATACATTCATATGTTAGATTTATACATAACACATCCACATTCGTGCACAATAACAGATTTAGTTCAAGATATTGATGCACTCTTATTTGGGTTGTCAACCCCTTCAACTACAAAGCCATTGGATGTTGGGTACTCCAAATACAATGACTGAAAGACAACGGACGCTTTCCGACAGTCATTTTCCACTGAATTTTCCAAATGCTCAAGTTTGGAATCGTGAAGCCATAAAAGCACCAGTAAAAAGAAATCGAAAGAAGTCAAGGATTTTTAAGTCCCCGTACTTAACAAAATTAGGTTCAAGCTCTAAGGATGAGGGCAATTCTAATAATAAAGAGAAGCAAAAGTATGCTTTCGATGGTTATTTCATTACCAAGAGTTACCTAATGAATTGATGTTGGATTACTCTCAATGGATTTCCGTAAGGTTATTGAAATATCATGCTGGGAAGTTATGGTTTGAAAACTTTTTTTGTTTTTTTTATTTTGAAATCCTACGTCAACATAAATTTTTGTGATGTTTATACCTTGTTAATTGTGCAGGAAAAAAACAACAATCACTATCTGAAAAATAGTTCAGGACTAGATTTTCCATATTTGCACTTCGTCGTTGCACAGCCACAATCAAAGAATTAGTTCTACATGATGTCGCAACCTAAAACATGCTAGAACGATGAGGTAAATTAAACTAACTTTCTTCCATATCATACATTTTGATACTGTTAGAAACATAATTGTAATACCATATCATACATGTTATTATTAGAAACTAAAGTTATTTTTAGAATCTACAATAAAATCTTGCATTATACATAGAAAATGATGTATAACACTTCAGTAAAATCTGAAGTAATACTATTGTAGTAAAATGATGTACAATATCTTGCATCATACATAGAAAATGATGTATAACACACTACAACATTTTTGGCCTACGGCCACTCTTGTAAAGTGTGGCCTAAAATAGCAGAAAGTGTGGCCTTTGTCAAAGGCTACACTTTTGAACTTTTGGCAACACTTTTTGGAGGGTGGCCTAAAGAGGCGTAATCTTTGATCAAAGGCCACGCTTTTCAAGTGTTGCCATATTAACTACACTTAAAAAGCATGACTATTAAGGTATAAAAGCCACACTTTGTAGCTTGTCATTGGCAACACTTTTATTTGATAAAGCTACACTTACAAGTGTTGCCTTTGTTTTGGTATTGGGTACACTTCACAAGCGTAGCCTTTTGTAGCACCTCTACAGCAACACTTAAAAAATGTTGCCTTTGTTTTACTATTGGGCACGTTTCAGAAGCGTAGCCTTTTGTAGCATCTCTATAACAACACTTAAAAAGCGTGGTCTTTACTTTCTTAAGGCCACACTTTTAAAGTGTAGCCATTAATAGCTTCTCTAAAGCACATTTACAAATTTTTGCCTTTGCTAATTTGCACATACACATCTAAATAAGTCGCACGATATATATCCTTGCCCCTAATGACCACACGTTTAAAATATAACATTCTTGTCTATTTTATACGATTAATATTTACTATAAATTTTGATTGAAAAATACAATTATATTCTCATACATCCACTAGTCATATTATACATCATTATTCTATTTAGATTGTCTCAAAACACTATGTTAGATAAAAATAACTCAAAAATTATAGTACACACAAATTTTCATCATGTTCCCTTCAAGAAATAGACTGACTCCATGCTTAATCTAGGCTTTCCAACGTCCTCAACCACAATATACATTATTATTCATATCCTTGATGATTTGTGAGTTGAACTATGATCTTCTCTAGTTGAATAACATATTATGTTGTTGTATATAACATAAATAGATCCACCTAATATTTCCTTTAAAAACCATCTTTACCTGCATTTCATAAGAAAATAACTATAATTAAGAAAAGAATGGGAAAATGAACCAGAAAAGAAAAATTACTATATTTGAATAAAAAATGTGACCTGAAAAAAATACCAAGTGTACTCCCATAAACTAGGGTCTGGGGAGGTCAGAGTGAACGCAGACCTTACCCCAACCCTCAAAGGTAGCGAGGTTGCTTTCGATAGACCTAACATAAATTGATCCCTATTCCTAAGCTATTGTTTCATTTTTGTTATGAACGTAACTTTAACATACTACCACAAATAGAATTATTGCATTTAGAAGTCTCATCTAACCAATGTCTAACATGTGGGAACTCTAATATAAAAATATGCTAACCTTTAATGCCTAGTATAGAAATGGAGTAACTCAATTCCACTGACCTTTATATTGATGTCTCTTATCCGCACGAGTATTCTGCTTTGCCTGGAGTCCTGACTACAAGAAAGAAAAACACTATTATGTAGAAAAAATCAACTGTTGGATTGTGGTCCAAACGCCACATGATCAGAACTTAATTGGACCCAATTACAGGCCACATATATTTAATTTCAAGAGTTTATTTAAGAGTTTAAGTTGAGAGCAGGTGTTTAATTTAAAAAATGAGAGTAGGTGTTTTCGAGAGTTTATTTAAGTCTGTCTCAGTTCCTAACACAACAAGTTGTCTATGTTTTCTAGTAGCATATAACGATGATATGTGTCTAGAATACTTAGAATTTTGCACCAGAAAGCTATACATGCAACAATGAACTTAAAAAGTTCTTTTGTGAGCAGAATTTACCTGCTTCCTGAGAGTCTGTTGAACATAAAAGAAGCAGTTAACGACACTTCCACAACTAGCATAAGCCTCAATCTCAAAAAGAGTGCAGTTTACCTCAACTAGAACAGTTTTATGTTCATTAACAGCTATTTTTTTTGTGCCTCCTGGACAGCGGTGAAAATAACAAGAGCATCATTACCATCCACACGCATACTACGAATTCCATAGCCTGTCCTTTGGTAACAACACCATCACCTAAGTAATAACCATAAATAGATGTCATTGTCAGTAGCCAACTACATAATTATAAGGTTGTTTTCTTATATAAGGTTTTAAGGTTAACCGGTGGCCGTTAAGGTTATAAGGTTGTTTATTAAATGATGTCCGCAAATTTTTATGTATAGATTAGGATTTAAATACCTAAAACAAATATATATCCTTGTAAGATGACCAGGTACAACTTTTAATACCTATCTGTTGTTCTTTAATAAGCATCCAAGTGGTTACTTAAAGATACAGAAAAACCAAAGTAGCTTTCACTTGACCAGCTACTACTTACATCCAAACCAAGATAAACGGAGCTATAAAATCTATCAAGCTATCCATGTCATTTACATATAGCACATTTCCTTTTCCACTTTAAATTTAATCAGGAAAATAAAAAAGTAATTGCAATTCATCAAAAGAAATAAAAAAGTACCCAAGGAGTTTCTTCCAACTCATCTAAGATACTAAGTACTAATAAGTTTTTAAAAGTTGATGACTGACCCAGCTAGGCGTGCCTTTACTATTTTAGCATTCAAGGTATACATTCATCAACTAAGAAGCAAGAAGTCTATGCAGGCGTTACTCCTACAGCGTAGAGGTAGAGAGATTATTTTTCATATACCCCCAACTCAAGTAAATAAAACCTTCTAATAGTGAGATGACCATTTTTCCAGTAACAGATTATGCTTAACTACTGTAACCATTTTGTCATTGAACATTCTAGAAACAAATCATCCCTTGACACATTCTTTCTCTACTTTAGCCTATTTTCATGGCTTTCCCTTGACCTTGATTGTTTTTAGCTTAGTGAAAGGACCCACTGGAAATGGTAGGAGTGCTAATATTATAGCAAGGATGGAACTTGAATTTGTGAACCTGTAGAGACCATTGGAAACTTGAGAATACACAAAGTTTAAAACACATCTTTGTCAAACAATAATATGTGTTTGCATGGAGTGTGTGCGTGGGTCTATCCATATATTTTAAAAGTAAATACTTCTAATGATTATAGTGTGATCTATATGGTCACAAACTCTGAAAAGTTAACCAAATCAAGAGTGAGAACATGTCAAACTCGACCAAATGAATAGATATTGTTGTCAAAACAAGTAAAAAGGAAAAGGACAACACATCAATTATAAGACAAACTTGCGCACACACAACAACTGCATTTTAGAAGTCATTAAATATATGCAGTTGTTAAGCTTCCACCAAAGTCTGAATAAAATTATATTTTGACAAAAAATATAGATGTCCAAATGGCATATCATTGTTAGACATAACTAGGTTGTTTAACTAGTATTCAATTAGGTACAGTCCTCAATCAGCGTTTAAGCCCATTAATCATGTCAATTAGATAAAAAAAAACTCAGAATAACTGCATATAATGGAGGAAAAGAAAAGTCATAAATATTATCAAGATAATTCTAGTCATAACAGGAATGAGAGTCAGTAGGAAATGACAAACCTGCTTTTCAAGTCTTTCTCTTTCAAATGTCAATTGCATAATTAGATCAGTTATCAATTTAATTCGGAAGTTAATATCTCAGGCAGTAACCTTTTTCGTTTCTTCAGCTTTGCATGATGATGCTTCCAAACATATCAACCTACTCCTTGAAAAAGCTAATTCTTCACTGAGATCTGCATTAGATTCTGACAAGATAATTCACTTATCTTCAACACTCTCTATCAAACTTTTTGCTTTTGAAACTTTTGATTTTGGATCTTTAATCAAGTCTTCCATGTCTTTGGTTATAGAATTCAACATGATCTACTTCTCTTGACTAGCTTCGGCAGATGCAACTGCATGCTGAAGTCGATGCTCAGAGTCCCTCATACTTTTCTTCGTGGATGCAATATAATTGGACAGCTGGAACTCAGAGTCCCCCAATAGTTTTTCAAGAGATTTAACCGTATCCACAAGGTCATTAGAAGTGCTTTTGGATTTTCCTAGTAAGTTGTCTTTTTCTTTTCAATGTTCATCCAGTTCTTGATGTTTAGATTATAAGTGGCTCTCTCTCTCTCTCTGAACAGTACCATTCGGATTAAACATGCCATCTGGAGTCGATCCCCAGTAGTTCTTTTAAAATTCTTGAGAAGACTTCATCAGCATTCTCTCCCTCAAACAACCTTTGCCAAGAATCTTCAATTTCTTCCTCCATGCGGAGAGCTTCTTGCTGCAACCAAATTTATAATTCTTCTTCAACTTGTCAAGATTCATTAAGCTTCTTCTCAAGATCTAACTCTCTTGCCAAAGACTTCTCCAGCATTCTCAGAATGTGTCTCTGCTGCTCAACAATCTGCATTTTTATTTGTCTTTAGAGTTAAAACTGCAGCACCGTTAAATTAGTCTGCTGCCTCGCCATCTTACGAATTATAATCAATACAAATTATGTAATTCAAATCTATAGTCTAAAATTTGGTACTAAACAGATTAGACTTATGAATATATCAAAACTCCCCTACAAAATGGCATCTAGGAAGGGTAGAGTGTACAAAGACCTTAAACCTACCAAAGTAGAGAGTTTTTTTTCATAGACCCTCGTTTCAAGGAAAGATCATCCAATGCATAAGAAATAACAAATGCACAAGAAAAATTAGTTTGATAAATTAAGGAACTTAGTGAAAACTAAACAACACCAACAGTATGTCCAATCATGATGCTTTAAAAAGACATAACAGTCAATAGCTAAGAACCAAATGAGGACTTACTGGATGTCTAAAATCAGTAGCGATAGCAAAAATTGTGTCATCTCTTTGTGCTTTTGGTTATTAATTTCTTTGATCTCTATCATAGAAGCTGTCAACCAGAACATGAAAAGTAATACTTAAGCTTTATTTTTCTAAGTTTCTAGGACTCTCCAAAAATATTGCCGCACCCTTGTCGGATCCTTCAAAAATACACTATTTTTGAAGGATCCGACAAGCACCCATAGACATGTGAAGAGTCCGAGCAACTTAGCCTTTCTTTCAAACACAAGTGGTGTTTAGATAAAAACTGGTTAATTTCAGAAGACATGCGAGTAAAAAGGCAGTTAACGTACAAAGCTCAGGAATAAAAGAGATATGGCACAACAATATCAGAACTAAATCTTTCTTATAGCATTGACTAAATTTACCAAGAACAGAAAATGTTCAAATCATACCAAAAAAACACCAATTTGATTTATACATCATAATAACTTTCTATAGAAGGACCAAGTGAAATGTTAGTCAAATGACCTACTTCTTAGTGCTCTTCTTCTTGGAATCGGAGTTAGCAAACACTGGTTTGGGATGCTTTTAAGTCAAACTTGGGTCCATGAGAGGATTGTGATTAAGGATAGGCTAGTTGGCTGTAGTGACAACAGTCGTAAAAACAACACCACCAGCATACCTTAATAGCGAAGTTTGGATTGAGCCAAACACATAGACTATGAGGAATGCTACCACAACAAAGCTCACAAGAAGTATCTGCATCAATTGCTCCACTAGCTTTTGTCCTTACCAATCCATCTAAAATAAATGACAAAAAAAACAAATAAAAAAACTGTACATTATCACAAAACAGGTAGAATAGAAGTAAGTTATATTTATACTAAATCCACCAATCGAATTAGCTATCCATTAGTCCAAACCGACAAGATAGTTGGGATTGGTCATTAGTTTAACCATATCACTTTTAGAAAAATAATTCTAAAATAATAATGCATAGTCACTGTACAGTTTGTGTTAATGTTCTGGTTCCTATATCAGAAAAAAATTGAGACAAATAAACCAATAAATAAAGTATTTATCATAACACAAATGTCTATTGAGGAAGACAATTCAAAATGTTACTGTGCAGCTCTATCATGATCTGCGATCCAAGGTTCTGGCCTTGACAGAATCACTATGTTCCAGGGAAGCTTCACACTCAACTATGTAAGGCTGATAGCCTGCTGCAGTTGACAAATTTAAACTCCTTATACTATCTACTAGGTCACTTTTTAGTTAAACTCCTTATACGTTCAAATTGGTTAACATAGATTTCACTAGCGTAAGAAAGTAAACTACGTCTACGATACTACAATTCTTCAAAATAGATGTCCCCACAAAACGTGATGCAGAACATCATTACAGGTTAACAATCAGGGATCAATACAGAATATTAAATATTACAAAGTATTGCAGTGAAGAGGGGACAGTCGTGGTGGTAACAAATTCAAAAAACATTCAGCTCATATCAAAAAACCACCAGCTATATTTAATTGATACATCATTATAATTTTCTACAGAAAGACCAAGTGTAACGTTAGCAAATGACCTACTTCTTAGTGTTCATCTTGGAATTGGAGTGAGAAGACACTGGTTTGGGATACTTTTCAGCCAAACTTGGGTCCAACCAATTGAGAGGATTGTGATTTAACACAGGCTAGTTGGGTATTACAAGGGCCATAAAGACAACACCACCCGCGTACGTTTACAACATAGTTTGGAATGAGCCTAACACATAGCCTATGAGGAATACTACCACAGCAAAGCTCATAAGAAGTATCTGCATCAATTGTTGCACTAGCTTTTATCCTTGCGAATCCATCTACAATAGATGACAAAAAGACAAACAAAAAAAACTGCACATTATCACAAAATAGATAGAATAGAAGTAATTCATATTTATACTGAATCAACCAATCCAATTAACTATCATGTACTCCAAACTTTAGCGTCATTGGTCGGATCCTCAAAAATGCCCCCGGAGTCTGTCAGATCTTCCAAAAATTACATATTTTTGAAGATCAGAGCAACATAGCTCCAGCAAAACAAGAATTACTAAAACTCAAATCTATCTTCTATTAAAAAGCACTTATAATTAACCCACTAAAACTCCTACCTTCACTATATTATTGGTTGATATGCTAATAGAGTTGAGCTGAAGTTAGACGAAATTTGATGATTTTGGAAATAAATCATCCATGGATTCAATGGATTTGAGGAGAAATTTGGGCAAAGAGCTAAGGGTTTTGTGAGCTCTGAGATTTGTGAGATATTTGAAAAAAGAGATCAATATATTTTATTAAATATTTTCTTTACTCATTTATTTTTGGCTAATAATTAATTGGAGGGAGAGTAAAATATTTTGGAGGGAGAGTGAAAAAATTGTAATGAAAATTTAGGCTACATTTTTAAAATGTTGTCTTTAGAATTATAATAATGCCACACTTAAAAGTGTAGTCATTTGTGTAAATAAGAGTTGCCAATTCTATCAAGATTTGACAACGCTTATAAAGTGTGGCCTATACCATTAAAGACCACGCTTTCTAAGCATTGTAAAAATTAATGTGGCCAAAAGCTAAAAGTTTAGGCTACGCTTTAAAAGCGTGATCTTAAATAGTATAAGCCACCCTTTATAAGTGTGGTCTGATTTAGTGTGGCCAAAAGACAAAAATGTTGTAGTGACACTTCAGTAAAATCTGAAGTAATAATATTGTAGTAAAATGATTTACAATCTGAGTAATAATACTGTGGTAAAATGATGTACAATCTGCAGTAAAATCTTATGTATAATACTAAAGTAAGAAGATGTCAAATCTGCATTCGTTTATTACATAGAAAAGACAGTAAAATCTTTTGTATTAAACTGAAGTATAATACCTTATGTATTAAATATAACTTCTCCTAAGTATATAAGATGTGAAATATGCAATAAAATCCTATGTATTAAACTGAAGTATAATACCTGTCACACCCTATTTCGAACCGACCGAAACAGCATACAACATGCGGTCAAAACGTGACTCGAATTTTGAAAATTTATTTTTTAGAGTTGCCACCTAACATTATAGGAAAATTAGGAAAAATCACTTTTTATGTAGAATACTTTGTTTTGGTCTATCGAAAACGTTTTGAAATTCTGAGTAAAGGTTTTGGTTACTCGAGGGGAAGGTATTAAACACCCCTCAGAACCTATCCGAAGATAGTCTTTACGCTTAGTTTAAGAAAATTATTGCTTCGTTATTTGCAAATGTGTTGAGAAATCTTTTGTCATATATTTTCTCGTTATTATTTAAAAGAAAATCTGAGGTATAGTAAACAAGATGCTACAATGTACAACGAGGCAATATAATTATCGCAAAATATATGTATGAATATTTTTAGAATACTAAAAGGATAGTAATACAATTTACACATACTAGGGAGTGCAAAATCTTATAATCCTATAAACAAATTTTAAGATTGATGAAGTTTAGGTGAATTTCAAGTATATGACTAAAATTGTAAACAAACATATTTTTTCATGGCGTGAAAGTCTATTGGCAAAATGTATACTTAGGGGTATGTGAAGAAATATGCAAGAGATCATGAATAGGTTGGAATTAAAATTAAAATAATAATAATAATAATAATAATATAATGCGTAGTATGTGAAGTTATTTAAACCGCAATAATAATAATAATAATAATAATAATAATAATAATAATAATAATAATAATGATAATAATAATAATAATAATAATGATAAATTAAAATAGTAATGATAATTACGATATAAATAATAACAATAATAGCAATATTGGCAATAATAATGATCAATAATAATAAAATTATAATAAATGTATTTACATTATAGTGAATGTCTATCAAGATCTACTTTGATATCTATTAGGATTTGAAACATCCATCTTTTACTCAGACTAGGAGTAAATTTCTCCTATAAATAGAGACATTTTGTTCATTGTATTGACAATCATATGATCTCTCATCCCTCAAGAGAAGAAATAAGAATCACTCTCTCTATTCTCTCTACTCTTCTTATTGTTCTTTATTGTTTTATAACACGTTATCAACACGAGACTCTGCCAAACAAGATGAGATTATAAATCTGAAGGATTTCAAGGTTAGTAATTCTTTATATTATCTTTCTTTTGCTACTACTAATATAATTATTATTGGATTTGAGGAAAAATAATTGGTTTGGAACCATTTATATTTTAGATTTATTCCTCAAGAACAATATTATCAAAAGGGATGATAATATGTTGGGTTCAAGCCCATCAATTTATGCCTAAGACGCCTTTATATGGATAAATTCATGTATTGATGATATTGTGATGGATAAGGCAAAATAATGGGTGTTTGATGAAAAGTCATGAAATTCGACCCATTGAATATGCTCCATTCCATGAAGTGAACGTGGTAGCAATATATTATAAGTCTGAAATATGACAACCTACTTCATTCTTGAGGTTTATGTGGTAGCAGCGCATATATGTCTAAAAGAAGACAAGTGATTGAATGCACGACTATACGCGTAGACGGACAATATGATAATGATCATAAAAATTGATGATATTTTTGCACGCGTATTATGATCATAAGATATGTTAGAAAAAAATTCTCTAGATCATATGTATGCCTCGAGTTGCTCCTGAAGTAGCAATATTTTGAAAGAGGTTCTAAGCTATCATAATTTGATACAAGGCATGATTATATTCCATTCCTGGGGAATGAGAAGCTTATTAATGCAAACGTGCACTTAATTGTGATGGTATCACAACTCACCTCCGAAAGAGGTTGAATAATTGAGAAAAGTTATTCTACTTCTAAAGTAGTAAACCTGAAATTTATTCCTATAATAGTAAATCTGAAATTTACTAAAGTAAAAACACATATCATGGTAAACTTGGAGTTTACTAGCATAAAAGTTCATAAGTTGACATGAACGATTGCGACATCTTAAAGATGTGCATATTAAGTATTAAACATATATTGAAGAATTCGAAAATTCTTCATGAACTTTAATGTTGATTGTTCTCATGATACGTTGGTTAGACCAACTAATTTTGGGATTGGATCCCTCAAAATGTGAAAAGAATAAAAGGTGCATAGGGGTCCGTTCACCTATCATGTGATATGTTAAAAAAATGCATCAATAAAATGATCACATATACATTCATTGTCAACCTGCAGTTTGACATTCATAAAGTTGCTTGCTCAATAAAATTGAGTTAAGAACATAATTTTCTGATTGTGCAATCAAGAAAGTTATCTTGATGATGATGGTTTGGCATTGAATGCCTTCGATAAATAGCTAAACCATCACTAATGAGAACAAAGCTTCATATGTTGATCTGAAATATGATATGTTGCATACAATAACACTTGTATGCATTAGACCAATAAATTATGATTATTTCTTCTCCTCAATTGGTTCAAGGTTATGAACCAACTATTTTATCTAATAGTTTTGATGTGCGGTATACGATTAATGAATGTACCATAATGCACAAAGATGGATCCATCAAAGAAGATAGAGGATGTACATTAGCTTTCCTAACATAAGGGAGAGATTATAAGCAGCTATGAGGTATGTTAGGAATTATCATCAAATCTTAGGAATTATCATCAGATCCCCATTCAAAAGATAATTCAAGTCAAATGCCGAACGCATCTCATATTTAAGCTGCAAGTGCTCCTATTTTATGTCTCTAAAGGACAAAGTCTATGCATACGTAAAGCGTGATAGACCAATCGGTTCTAAATGAAATAGTACGTATATAGAATAAGGAGCAAATAATCATAATAAGAAGGTAATATGCGCTTGAAGAGCCGATAACATAACACTTCATGAAACCTTATGAGAGGTTTATGTACCTAAAAATAATGAAGTGATGAGATCTCAAAATGTTATGTGGCATTGTGAACCGATACGAAATGATATATCATCAATATCTTTGACACAATATTGGCGCAATATTGTGAAAGATTACGAGGATCTGAATTCTATGTTTATTTAAGCATGCTGACGTAGAAACATTTATCAAGTGACATGAAAGAAAGGATACATCTTGATAAGTATAAAACTTATTTGATTTGCAGTCCAGATATTTGAAGATATCACTCATGAAATGTTGAATATTGTCACTTGACAAAACTCGTGTGAAAATTTTTAAGGATTCAAACTGCTTGAAGCATATAAAAGTTTCTAGGAAACTTATTTATAATTCTTATATTGTAGAAGCTTATTGCTTGAACATCATTGGAGCTCTTGGAGAGTTTTCAAAGCAATAATAAAGTATTTGCTAAAATTCGAAATATATCGAATTGGATTGGTTATGAAGTACCAAATCTTAGTGCAATTGATGCACTCATGTACCTTGCAAATACTACAAGGCCTATAGCCTTTTCAGTCAATTTGTTAGCAAGGTATATTTCTGCTCCTACTATGAGACATCAAAATGGGATAAAACACATCAGCTTGTTTTATTCTAAAGATTACAGTCCCGATCTTATTGATCATGCTGATGTTGGGTACTTATATGACCCGCATAAAGCTCAGTCTCAAATAGGCTATGTGTTCATATGTGGTGGTACTGTCATATCTTGGAGATATACAAAGCAGTCTATCGTAACCACTTCATCGAATCATGCTGAGATAATAGCTATTCATGAAGCAAGTCGAGAATGTGTATGGTTGAGGTCCATGATACATTTCATTCGAGAAAAATGTGGTGTGAAATATGACAATCTACCCACAATTTTATACAGAGATAATTCAACATACGTAGCACATCGTAAGGGGGATACATAAATGGAGATAGAACAAAGCATACTTTGCCAAAGCTTTTCTACACACATGAGCTACAAAAGAATGATGATATTAATGTGCAACAGATTCGTTCAACTGACAATGTGATTGATTTATTCACCAAATCTTCTCCAATTGTAACTTTCAAGAAGATGTTGCACAAGATCGGAATGCAAAAGTTCAAGGATGTTCTCATTAGGGGAAACAAATACACGCTTTTCTTATAAAGTTTTTAATGAGGCAACCTATATGCGTATTATTAGAGATGTGTACTCTTTTTCCTTCACCAGATTTTTTCCCACTGAATTTTTTCTAGTAATGTTTTAACGAGGCACATTATCTACCAATTAGACATTCAAGGGGAGTGTTATAAATGTATTTACATTATAGTGAATGTGTATCAAGATCTACTTTGATATCTATAAGATTTAAAACATCCATCTTTTTACTCAGACTAGGAGTAAATTTTCCCTACAAATAGAGGGGTTTTATTCATTGTATTGACAATCATATGATCTCATCCCTCATATCATGTAAAATCATTATAACAAAAATAATTATCATGATAGCATGTAAAATAATATACCATATATATGGTAGCGCATGAATATATACCTCGCATTTCTAATCTTTTACGAATCTGAAAAACTCAAATAAACATTAAAGACAATAGAATATGTCTTGAAACATTAGGATTATTTGTTGAAAACGAGTTAAAATTGGCGGGCGAACTATTCTAGAAATCTGAAATTTTTAGTAACGTGCTTTTCTATTAGATTAGCTTTGACAGCTTATGTCATATTTTAGGAAACACGTGGAGGTTACCATGCTAATTTTAGCCAAGATATCTACAATGAATTTTTCAAAAAAAAAAATTAGTCGATTATGATAAAAATATATTTTCCTTAGTGTGATTGCCACGTGTTATTTGTGAAAATGCGATAAAGTTAATCCATTTTTAAAGGTGATTTGTGAATGTTAGAATAATATATAAATATAATAATCAAATAATGACACTTTAAACAATTTTAACAAAGATAAGAAAACTCAAATATCAATTCAAGTATCAAAACTACTAATATGGATAATAAGAAATAAGTAGGCTAAAGAGATACTAGACTCCTAAAAGAGTTCAAAACTTTTATTTCGCACGACTCCAAAGCTCTCGTGATCCTAATAGCGTTGAACCGATAGTCGGGTCAGAAATGAGTTATATTGCGAAACTCCAACTCTCGGATTCACATGAAAAAAAAAAGAGAAATAAGGATTAGTAACTAATTCAATTTCCAACAAATGAATAAAACATGACGTAAGGATATGTAAAGCACAAGACATGCACTTAGGACATAGCAGATACGTACAATTGCTCCATGTTGTTACAGGAAACAAAGTATGCCACTATAAGTCAAATTGTTGAGAAGGACCCTTACTAACATAGGTTCTTGCGTCAAAATGATTAAGGACTGAAGTTGTATTTTCTCGTGACTCTTACTCCCACAAACTCCATCAAATAAGGGACTTTATAAAAGTAAGAAAGGGTTGACACCAATTAAGAGTATTAGGATTATATTATTCTAATATGTAATATAAAATTTCTCGTAATAAAAGGATATAGGAGAAACCAAGTACTAATTTCAACCATGATAGATACTTTCCCTCCATACCAAAGACACCATAAGAGTAATATTTGGGGTACAAATCTGTCAAGAAGACGAGAATGAAGACAACTATATGGCTACAAACACAGGTGCATGACACAAAATCACTAGTCATCCGGATTGCCTCGCCAAGATACAGGTCGGGTTTCCTCCATCGTCCCGAGTAATAACAACAATAACAATAATTAATCATGAGTTCAGCCCAGAAATCATTATCGTAAAGCAAATACTCCCTCCGGTTAAAAAAGAATAACCTACTTTGACTTGACACAAAGTTTAAGAAAATAAACAATACTTTTAAATCTTATGACCTTAAATTAAAGTTGTGTCAAATGTACCAAAATGTCTTTAATCTTGTCGTATTAAACATATCATGTGGGAAGTTGAAATTAAAGTATTGCCAAAAAGAAAAAAGGGTCGTTCTTTTTCTCTCTTTTGGTAGTAGCAAATTTGTGGACTGTTTTTAAAAGAAAGGTAAAAAGATGGAAAAGAAAAATAATAATAATAGTACTTGCACTACATTATAAACATGTTAATATTTTATATTATCTTGGTTTTTGTCGGAAATAAGAGAAAGGGAGGGTGGTATGCTTACTAACTAACCAGATTTTTTCCCAGATTGTAGATCAATTCAAACAAATTTTACATACCAAGAAAATGCACGACCACACGGGGCACCGGAGATCTCTAAAGATCATTCATGACTTTAATCATACTATACAGGCCTTAGCCGAGGGATTCTCAAGAAGAGGAATACAAAAGAGGGAACATACATGAATGACAAAAAAGAGGAAACAGAGATTATCTTAAAGAGGGAGTATGAGCTTTATGAGAGTTTAGTTATTTCTAGCAAAAGGTCATGAATAAGAGTTTAATCTTTCAACCAAATTTGACCCCTTAAATTCATTAGTGAAGTTGGCAAGTGGTTACTGGGAGCAACACAAATTTTAAAATTATTTCTTACCAAGTAAAAGATAATCAAAGTGACTCACTAGCTTTAAAACCCAACCAAAATTTAATGAAATCCAAACACTCGGTGAAAATGAATCATTGAAATCTTTTGACATTATCTAAAGAACAATCAAAGCATGCTCACAGTACACATGTTTTCAAAAATCTTATCTCTTATAGGCATTACAATTAACTTGTTTAATCGTACCTTAGTGAGGTTACATGAAAATGTCTCATGAGCAGTCCATGCAAGACGTTATAAGCAGTCCATACAGGAAATTAACATCGGTTACATGAATTACATGAACACGGCATATTTACTCAGTAATTAGTTCTCGCGAATATGATTTGGGATAAAACAACTAGTAGTTCAGTCAAACCTATTTCTAGTCCATGAAATAAAACCTACAAGCCAAACACAATTACAAGATTCTCTCTTTTAAAAAAAAAATACTCATGAGTCTGAGAATTTTTAAAAGTGTGAGCCCATAAAAATGAATCTCATGAGAAAGGCTTAGAGATTTTAAAAAAAAAAAAATTCATGACCTGGTTTGAGCCATATTTTGATATTGCTTACAAACTTAGAGACACACCAAATGACATATCCTCGTGCTCTTGTTTGTAACACCAAAATAGCAACAACAATGCCATAACAAGATTAAGAGAAACCAAATTACGCTGCAGTCATAACGTCAAGTATAGATGCAAACATTTGTTCACAGGAATAACCAACTAGTTGAATTCAATCAAAATTGCAACCAAACTCATTTTCGGAATCGATAACAACTACACGATCGTACCCAAGATTAACCCACGAAAATCAGGATTTACATCCATATGCATAGAGGCAGTGGCCATCACCAACAGTACACGTTTTACATCTAGAACAAAATTACATTCCTAGGCTCGATTACAGGATAATGTACAACAACGAAGTAAACAAACCCAAGACAGATTAAGATAACTTATTCCGGGAACGAAATCAAATCGAATTCACTTTTGGGTCAAATGTGTAGCGAAAAAAATTGAGAGACAGGGGACGATGGCTCATATATGTATATATTCAAATACCAAATCATCTTTCAACATCCCGACGGCAAAACGTAAACCGATCAAAGCAAATTCATATGTCTATGAAATTTTAAGACGAGATGAAAGGAAACTGATAAAACAAAGGGAGAGGTTCGCACCTTATTCGGCGCAGCGAAACTGGGGCGTTGACGTCGGGATAGATTCCGGAGATGAACTCAAACTCGAAACCCAAACCTCGACCAAAATTTGAGAAGAAAGTTTGTTTTTCTTGATTTTCGAATTTTTCCTTCGATATCTTCCCTTTCTCACTGAGTTTCGACCTCTATTGCTCCCGAAAAACACTAGTTTTTGACTGGTTTCTAATTTCCCACCCTGTTTGCTTTCTCACGAAATTTTCTTGGAAAACCTTTCTCACTCTTTTTTTCGCAGATTCTTGCTTTTCTTATGAATTTGCTCTCGCGATTTTTTCTTTTCTTTTATCCTTTCTTGAGTTTTCCCCCACTTTCTTCTGCCTTCCACGGATAACAAACAATGGTATTTATAGATGAATTCGGACTTGAAAGTCCGGATTCGAAACTCAAATTAAACAAAAAAACGCGAGAAAAACTCGATTTGAAATTTGAAAAGAAGCTCTGAAACGAATCCTTTGCCTTTTAAGACCATTCATGACAATTGTGAATTTTTCCACCCAAAATAGTGACTGATTTCGCTGTCGTCGGCAGGTTTTTGGGGAGGGGGAGATGGGTTGCGCAGGGGTAGTTCAGGTTTGTCGGTGTAGGGGTATAGTAGGGTTCTTGGTGTGGTGGCGAAAGGTGGAGAAGAGAGAGAGGGGGGCGTAGGTTGCTGTGCACTGAGAGGTCGTTTGGTATATTGTGATAAAATTTTTTGTTATTTTTTTAATTTATGTATTAGTTATACACTTTATTGTATATCATATTACGCATAATTAATACCATCACTTTTCTATGTATTAGTAACATATAACTTTTAATACATGCATTATCTAATTAAATGACGAATTTACCCTTCAACTTTTTTCCAATTCCTTTTCCACTCTTGTCACAAAAGTATCTTATTTCACTGGAAGTTTGGTGCAGCTTCAATGTTTATTCTGGCAACTTTTCACCGGTTTTGTAGTCAAAATTTTTGATTTAGACAAAGTGATACTTAAGTTTTATTCTACAATAGCTACAGTTGCTCCCAATTAGAGACTTTCATTGTAGCCATCTGCAGAAATTGCTAGAGAGAAATCTTAGCATATGGGATATTGCTTGTAGATAAGTGAAGAAACGTTTTGGCCATCTACACAAATTGCTAGAAGAGAAATCTTAGCATATGTGATTACTGCTTGTAGATAAGTGAAGAAAAGTTTTTGTTTCTGACAGAAGATTGGAAATAGAGTATAAAATGTTAATTAAAGGGAATTTTAGTAAATAAATATTATTTGATAAAAATTATATTTTATATTTTTTTAATACATCAAACCAAACAATGTGTAAGAAATATGGTATGCATAACTAATACCAGCATAACTAATACAAGCACTACTAATGCAAGCATTATTAACACACACTATTTTGCATTATTCTTATACACTCTACCAAACGACCCCTGAGGAATTAGACGATGATTTTTTTTGGGGAGTGTTTTACACGTATTTATGCTTTGGCAGATGCGTGAACTGCTTGTCCTGTGCATCATTTATTGCACTGATTTGAGACTTATTGACCAACATTTGGATCGTCCGATTATTTGATCGGATGGTTCAGATAAAAATAAGAAAGTACTCCTTTTGTTTCGGAATAAATGAATTGTTGGAGGTATTTATTGGTGTTTCAAAATCTACAAGACGGGGCAAAAAGCAAGGTGATGGTGAAAGTGTTCAACCTATCAGAATCCAGCCAAAGAGAAATAAATCAATCCATCAAAGATAATGAAATCACTTTTATGGAATATAAGGTCATATGGAATATAAGGTCGGTGAAGACATAACAAGCTTTCCAAAGAGTTCAAATGCTACATATGTTTCATAAATTCTCATTTATTGCTCTTTTTGAACCCTTTCAAAACAACAGATCCATCAACAAGTACAAAAGAAGGTTGAGAATGTCTCTAGCTACTGCTAATTGTAATGCAAAAATATGGATTTTCACAAATCATGATTTTGACATTATAATTATTAGTGATACTGAGCAACAGTTGACCATTAATATAACACATCAGACTATGCTATATAGTTTTAATGCTACTGTTTTATATGTTAAGTACAGTGCACAACAAAGATCGGAGTTGTGGAATGATATTAATCAAGTGTCAGATGCTATTAATGGGCCTTGGTTAGTAAGGGGAGATTTTAATGTGGTGATGAATGCAGAAGAAAAGATAGGGGGTCATCCAATTTTACATGCTGATCATGAAGATTTTGAATGTTGTATTTCAAATTATGAGCTGACAGAAGTCCCTTTCAAAGGCAGCCCTTCACTTGGTGGAATGAAAAAGTGGGTAATGATTGTCTTTTTGAGAGGTTGGACAAAATTATCATAATCAAGAGATGCAAAATTGGTTTAATCACACTAAAGTTGAACACTTAACAAGAACTGGTTTTGATCATGCTCCAATGCTACTAGCTTGTGATGTCAACAACACCAGTTATAGGAAGTCATCCATGTTCCTAAAATTCTAGATAGATCATGAGAATTTTCAAGAGATTGTCAGGTAGAATTGGTTTCCCAATATTTCCGAAAATCCTTTTATTGCTTTCAAGGAGAATATAAAAAGGGTCAAGACCGCACTGACCAAATGGAGTAAAGATACTTATAGGGATATTTTCAAACAATTGATTATCAGAGAGGATATAGTTAGGATCAAAGAGAATTTGGTTGAAGAGGTACCAAATGCTATGAATAGATTAGTATTTCAGAAGGCCCAGACTGAGTTCAAAAGATATCTACGCTATGAGGAAATCTTTTGGCAACAAAAGGCTAGATATGATTGGTTTGAAAATGGAGATAGAAATACAAGATTTTTTCATAGCATAGTGAAGGGTAGAAAGAAAAGACTTCATTTGAATAGAATCTAGAATTCTCAAGGGGTCTGGTTTGAAAAAGAAGGGGTTATAGCTGCTGACACAATTGATTACTATCACAGGCAATTTACTCAAGAGAGGGATGCCACTGATTTTTCTCTCTCGAGTCACATTAGTAATTCTGTTACTGCTGATGATAATTTAATTTTATGCAAAGTTCCAGAATTAAAGGAAGTTTAAAAGGCTATTTTAGCTTACATGGGGATAGTGCTAGTGGTCCAGATGGATTGACAGGGAGATTTTATTAGTATTGTTGGGATATTGTTGAAAGTGATGTCCTAAGTATAGTGCAAAACTTCTTTTAAGGTAATTCTTTGCCTAAGTCTATCACTCATACCAGTTTGGTTTTCTTGCCTAAGAAAGAAAATATATAATCTTTCTCTGATTTGAGACCTATTAGTTTGAGTAACTTTATTAGCAAAATTCTGTCTAGAATTGTTCATGATAGACTTGAGTCTTTGTTACCTAATTTGATCTCAAGTAACCAGTTTGGCTTTGTAAAAAGTAGAAGCATCATTGAAAATGTTTTACTGCCTCAGGAGATTATTTTAGATATCAAAAAAAGAGGCAAACCAGCTAATGTCATCATTAAGTTTGATATGGCCAAAGCTTATGACAGAGTATCTTGATTTTTTTTATAAAGTGCTAAGAAAAATAGGTTTTTCTGATAATTTTGTTGATTTGATTTGGAGATTGGTTTCTAATAACTGATATTCAGTCCTGATTAATGGCCAAGCTCGGGGATTTTTCACTCTACTATAGTGTTAAACAAGGAGATCCCCTGTCTCCTGCTCTATTTATTCTCACAGCAGAGGTTTTATCTAGGGCTTTGAATTTCTTATTTGATGATAGGCTGTTTGTTGGTTATGGCCTTCCAAAATGGAGTGCACAAATCAATCATCTTGCATATGCATATGATACTATTATTTTTTCTTCTGCTGACACATATTTTTTGAAAATGATTGTAGCTATTTTGCAGGATTATAAAGCTCAATCAGGTCAAAAAGTCAATAAAGAGAAAAGTTTCTTCTTTATTCATCAAATGACTGCTTCAGAATTGAGAAATATGGTGGAGGAATGTACAGGAATTTCTAAGGCTGAGTTTCCCTTTAAATATCTTGGTTGCCCCATTACTCATGCTAGAAAAAGGAAAGAGCATTATGCAGATCTCATTAAAAAGATGGGAGACAAACTTCAAGCTTAGAAAGGTAACATATTATCCTTCGGGGGTAAGGAAGTGTTAATTACTAGTGTATTACAGAGCATCCCTATTCATATACTTACTGCCATTGTCCCCCCCAAGTGTGTTCTGAAAGAGTCGCATAGAATTTTTGCAAAAAAAATTTGGAGTAATAATTTATCAGGTAGAAGTAAACGTTGGGCTACGTGGGATAAGGTCTGTTTACCCAAAATTGAAGGTGGTTTGGGTTTTATATCTATGACTGATGTTTCTCAAGTGATGCTTGCTAAACTTTGGTGGAAATTTAGGACTCAAAGTTCACTATGGTCTAATTTCATGTGGAGCAAGTACTGGAAGAAACAAATACCTACACTCGTTCAATGGAAAAATGGTTCACAGGTATGGAAATATATATTGGAGAATAGGGAGATTGTTGAGAAGAACTTGTGGTGGGAACCTAGAGAGGGTTCATCCAGTGTTTGGTTTGATAATTGGACTAATCTTGGTCCTTTATATCTCCAACCTACTATAGTTCAAGGATGCCATTCTCTAGCTGATATTAATATTTTTTTGAAAGAAGATGGATGGGATTTTGAACTTATGCAGGATTATTTACCAAGTACTATTGTTGAACATGTAAGATTGACTATGGGAAACTATTGGAACTCTGGAACTGCAGATAAGCCTTGGTGGATAAAATCCAGTAATGGAAAATTCACTATTAAATTTGTTTGGGAAATTCTCAGAAATAGATCTAATCCTAATGAGGATTTTAAAAGGTTATGGGTAAAGGGACTTCCTTTAAAACCTGTTTTTTTTGGATGAAAAGTTTGGTCACATAGAGTTCCTGTAGCTTCTATCATGTCATCATGGAATCCTAATATTTCTTCTCTTTGTTAATGTTGTAGAGTTCCTGTAAGGGAAACAATTGAACATCTTTTTTTATCAGGTGAAGTGGCAATCTTTATTTGGGAGTACTATGCTAGGGCAGCTGGTTTATTAGGTCCTTGGGTCCAGGTTAAGCAAACAATGAAGAAATGGTGGGATACTCAAGGTAATTTCAGATTGAAATCGGTTTATCAAGCAATTCCTAGTATTATTATCTGGTTTCTTTGGAAGAGGAGAAATACAGTGCTTCATGGAAATAAGGTTATATGGGATATTAATGCTACTATCCATAAGTTTATTAGGACAAAGTTCCATTACACAACTTATCCTAATACTTGCCCTCAGATGGTAGCATTTTTGGAAAATTTCAGACCCATTTTTCATAGCAAAGTAGTTAGATGGAGACCTCTTCATAAAGGTTGGTTTTAATGTAATACTGATGGTGCATCTAGAGAAAATCCAGGTCTAAGTGTTGCAGCTTTTTGCTTAAGAAATTTTGAAGGGATTCTAATAGGATCTAAGGGTTTTCAAATTGCTGATACTACTAATTTGGTTGTAATACCCCAGAAAATTTTTTGTCGTAATTTTGTGCGTAAACGTATTGGATCCTATCTTCGAGAATGATTTATATTTTTTCTGTGTGTCATTTCTTGGATTTCGACCCACCATTTCGTAGAGCATCTAATAAGCTTCCCAACGAGATGTGGATCACCCAAAATGAACACTCGAGCGATTTACGACCATTCCGATCAAACTACGACCATTTCGATCGAACTGTGAACAGTAAAATGTGCAGGAAAAAAAATCCTGCAGCCAGGCGATTTTTTTGGTCAACTTCAAATGATCATAACTCTTTGTACATAATAAATTGTGTGAGCTGCTATATATCAACGAAATTCCAAAGAGTATTCTTTCCAATAAAATTAGTTTCATCCAATTTGGACATCTAAGTAAAAAGTTATGGCCAATTTACTTCAGCTTATCGGATAGATCACTGAAGGGCAGATTTGGATTTTATTTGTTTCTTAGGGTCATTTTGGTCTTTCACCACTCTTTTAAACCTCTACAAATACCCCATTCAGCTGAGAACTTGTATTATTTTCCTCTCATTTCT